>NW_024357059.1:1466181-1507438 GCF_014805655.1 Passer montanus | reverse complement strand
GCCCCTCGCCCGGCCCGGCCGCACCTCCGCTCTGCGCTCCCCGGGCGCCGCGCTGCCCGGCCCCGGCCTGCCGCTTCCTGCCCCGCGGGGCTGCGTCCCTCCGGCTCTCCCGCTGCTGACCCAGGCCCGCTCCTGCAGCACCCGAGTCTTGGGGCCAAGAGGAGGCAGGGGGGTACTTTGCATCCGTGCCCTGACCTACGGCTCTCCTCTGGGCGGAATGGAAAAGAGCTGATTTGCAGCTCAGATACCGGACGCACCGTTAGATTCCGATGTCCTTATTAAAGTTATAGTAACAACAGCAATAGTACTACTACTACTACTACTAATACTTATAATAGTAATGATAATAATTCCACAGTTATAAAGGCGCAGGTGCTGCCTGGGCGGTTTGCAGTGTGCGCCAGGTGCGAGAGCCAGGCGGCAGCGAGGGAAGAGACAGCGGGGAGGGATGGAGGGACACCCGGAGCATGAGAGGCGGCAGAGAGCAGAGACAGACTCGCGGCGGCTGTGGGTACGTGCAGGCTGAACAGAGTTACTTACGGCCGTTGTAGTCCGGGCAGTCTCACCAGGGGAAAGAGCCGACTGGAGAACCTGATTCCGCTTTCTGATTTGCTTTTGTGTGTGTGTGTGTTTTAATTTAGTTTTGGGTTCTAATGTTTTTTTAAGTAAAATCAAACTAAAGCCCAAAATGTTCTGAATTTCAGGGAACCCCTGCGTGAAGCTGTTACACAGCAAAGAGCATCAATTGGTATAGACATTCCAGAGGGACTATGAAGCCTCAGGGCACCTCAGGCTGTCAGCTTTGATGCAAATCTGACAACGGGCTTCTCTTAAGTTGGGACCTCCCACCATTTCCGCGCAGCAAGGTTGGGCTACACTCATTACAGATGAGCCAGTAAAAGAAAAAAAAAAAAAGAAAAAAAGAAAAAAAAAAAAGCGTGCCCTGATCGGATTCAAGATACTTCAATGAAATGCTTCAGGAAACAGGAAATACAGGCATTTCCCAACATAGTTATTTCCTTGGGAATATTCCAAACAGATGAAGTCAAAGTGATAACTCACTTGTATGTCTATGAATACTGCCCTACTAACTTTGCCTCTAGCGATTTCCTCTTTGTTTAAAGCATAGTAAGCACAGCCTGTGTGTTGTGCTTATAGCACACGGAGACATCTAGCGCCTAAATAAGAGACTGCAAATCAGCTTCATTAATCTGAAGTCTTGGAGATGACAGTCGGATCCATTGCTTGCAATATTTCACCCCAGGACTGCAGGGTGCGGAGCGGTTTTACTGCCAACCATCGCACCAGTGAACAGCAGCTGCCCATGGGCAGGGACCGCGGTGGAATGAGCAGCTGCTCTAGCTCAGGTGGGGACTGTGACTGCAACTCTGCTGCACAGCTTGAGCTTCAGGCCTAAGAGTCACAGCAGTAATTGACACAAGACAGATATTTGCCTATGTAGACACAAAACGGGTTGAGACAGTTCCCAACTTGCCTTTGTCACTAAACCACAGAGAGGAAACCCTGTAGGTGTATCATCTTGGCTTTGACAGTGTGTCTCTATTTCTATTCTTTCTTTATTAGGCCAGCAGAACAATCATTCTAACACGTGTAATTGCAAAGCTTTGCCACTTTTCAAAAAACATGCAAACTGAAGACTTACATTTGCCAATTACTTTGGCTGATATTAAACTGAAGGTAAGCACTGCTTATCTACTAGAAAGGAACAGAACAGGTAATTTTATATACCTGTCTAAAGAAAGAAGAAATACAGACTGCTGATCAACATTCTCAGCCAGAAGCCTGGAAAAAAAGGTTGTTTCAGTGATACCCAAGTGCAGATGTTTTTGCCAGTACTATATATAGGGGTCATAAAGTAAAACATTTCCACATACTTAAACAGTCTGAAACTAAATATATTGTATTAGATATGTGTATAGGAGTGCACATGTATGTACAGTTTAGACAACTCACATAATACATTCTTTTCAGTCTCAGGCTGGTCACAAACACCTTTGAGCTATAAAAGCAGTAGATCATAGGACCATAGAAAAATAAGGCTGGAAAAGACCTTTAGGATCATTAAGTCCCACTGTCAACCCAGCACCACAAGCATGTTCACCATTAAACCATATCCTCAAATGCCATATCCACAGGTTTTTTTAACACTTCCAGGGATAGTGACTCCACCATACTTTACAAACATTTCTGTGAAAAAGAAAATCCAAAAATTTAAACTAAACCTCCTCTAGTGCACCTTGAGGCCATTTCCCCTCATCCTGCCACTTGTTACTCAGGAGAAAAGACTGGCACCCACCTCACTATGACCTCCTTCAGGTAGCCGTAGATCTCTTACAGAACGGAATCATCACCAAACAACCATAATGTTTTTTAATGATGGATACATTTCAATAAAACAATCCCTAAACCCTGTAAGTATGCAAAATGTCGGGCTTTGAAATTTCCTGAGTACTTGAAATCCCTCTATCAAACCCAAATGGTGCACTAAAGCATTAGTGCGTCTCCATTCTGTATCACTTGCTTCTTCATGCAGCTTTGGGTTTCAGCAGACAAAATTTAAATTTTAAATGCTGAAATTTAAAATTAAAAAATTATGAAAGATGGACTTGAAAGAGATAATTGATGCCATCACTATTGATTTTAATATAAGCAATGATTTTAAAATAAGCAAAAAAAAAAATTATGAAAGATGGACTTGAAAGAGATAATTGATGCCATCACTATGGTCTAATGATTTTAAAATAAGCAAAAAGGAAGCAGCTTTTTTCCTTCTGAATAAAAAGAGGTACTAGGAGAGAGGAGGGAGTATGTTAGGAAGAAACAGGTGGGAGTAAGTAAGTATTGTTAAAATGTTAAAATTAAATATGTTAAAATTATGTCCAATTCTCTCAATTCCCATGAAGACCCTTAGAAAATATTGTTGTTGGTCTATTTAGATAAGAGAGAAAATGTATCTATTTCCTTCCTTAAGCCTTTTTGGCATCTGTCCCAGGTATTCTGCCGTAATATTTTTTTCCATACAGTACCCATATTTTAAATTATCATGAAAACCACACAGATTTTTTAATTAACTCTCTGGGAGTTTAGCACTTGTGGCAAAATAAAAGTTAAATTATTAAAATAATGCAAACACTGCCTAGGCTGGGGGAAGGCTTGCTCTTGGTAAAAAACTTGATCTTACTTTGACATACTTCAACCAAAGGTAACAGCAGTTAATAAAATGTAACAACAGTTTAAGGAGAAGACAAGAGTGCAAAATGCATATTGGGGGAATGTAGAGGTAATTTTTAACCAAATTTAGTCAGGAGCAGATTTAGTGCAACATCTTCCCCTGCTCTCTGAAGAGCCAATGCAGGTTTTTGTCTGTATGTCAAGACAACCCATATGCAACTCATTTACTTTTTGCAGGTTTACAAAACAGTGTGACCTATTTCTGAGTTCTGGTAAACCCTACTTATCATTCTCCTTTGTCACTTTGTATGTTCCCAAAATTTTTACAGTGGAGAAACTTGTCGGAATTTTAAGGTTCTGATGAAAAACTGTTGAAAACCAACAATAAAACCTGATATATTTTTAGTGGTTTTTAGATTTCCTTCTCAGTATCCAATGTTGATAGCGAATCAGCAAAATGCTTTAAAAACTTGTGTTAATGGAGTATTACAGGCTGCACTGAAGGGTGAAAGGAGAATTAATATATCAGGGTTTTAAAAGAACAGTTGAAAATAAATATAAGGAACAAATAAGAATGGGAGGGGGAAGCAGATATACGTAGACCAAACACATGAAGAGGAGCACATAATTGAGACAAAAGGAAAAGAGAAGAAAACAACAAAATCACAAAGCCGATATGAGTACCAGAAAGCTGTATTTTGCCTTCTACGCTTCTAAAGTGCAGTTTGATGAAAAAAAAAATGCAACAAAACCATATTGCATCAATTTTAAATATAATGAGAATGAATTAATTCATTCATATTAAGAAACACACATACTACTTTCTTGTTGTGTTTAACATTATTAAAAACATTTGATTGTGATTGTCTTCCATATTTAAATTTTTTTCCTTGGGAAAGATTCTCACAGCAGGTGTCCAGCTTCCAAGTCACTTCAATATTTATTTTTATGTGAATTGGGTTGACATTTACAAGCTAAGTGCAACAGTAAATTTGCCTTGCATTTAAGGTAAATATAGATGGAAACTGATTGGCAAATGAGTGACCAGAAACGTAGCCATAAGGACTGCTGGTTCTAGATCGCTTGTTTGGTCAATAAACATAAGCAATATGTAAGCAGATACACTCTTAGGGTAGTCAGATCCATAAGCATTGAATTTGGAGTGCTGTACTCATGAGAAGAGCCATAGTCTACAGACCTTTTAAGATCTATCAGAAATTTTTGATTATGAAGCATTCCGTAATCGATAAGGCAGACTAAAAATTGTTGAGTGCATAATTTCCTACAAATTGCCTGCTAGACTTTGGTTGAGCCTATTTGAAATATCTATGACCATTTGCTTTTTATCTCACATGCCTTGCATAATTGCTTTTAAATTGTGCACATAAAATTTCTAGGTGATAAATTTAAGTCCTGAATTTTTTGTTTTGTTTTTATCTTAACAGAGAATTATTTTGGTTAAAACTGTGAATTTTACAAGAAGAGTAGAGCTTAAAGCACAGATTTCTGATTTGCATTCACATACTAGTAAGCCAGAAACAAGACAAAATTGAGTTCTTTTAAATTTTGAGAAGAGACAGAGTCTGGCTTCTACTGTAGAGAAATGCATTTAAGTGGTCTGTTACTTATTATGTATCTGATTTAAGAGAAATATAAATATTTTCGCAAGGTGAAATGCTCAGGAATATTACTTATTTGAAAAGTATTTAAACATTTGGAAAATAATAAAGTTGTAAGGCTTCTAAATTAGTGCCTAAACCAGATATGGAAAGCTGGTACCTCATTTTGTCCCAGAAGAAACATATGTAGGTAGGAACAATGTGTATTTGAAAACATTAAAGGCAAAGTGCAACATCAGGACATTAAGATAGCATTATTTTCCATGGCATTAAAACCAACTTTAAAACAGAACTCTCCATTAAACACAGCAAGATACATTTCTTGCACATGATGATTTGCTAATGTAAATCTTCTTACAAAGCTTTGGGCTTGTCTATTCACATTTACACCATAGTCCTCAAAATGTCATTCTTTTATAAAAACTTCTGTGAAATTCAGCAGAATTTGACACATGTTTAAGTAATATTGTAGAATAAGGCACTTATGCTTACCTTGTTTTGTAACAAAGTAACAACATGGATGTGTAAAATCACAGGGGATTGTTTCCAGTAAATTTTCAGTTTTCTGCCAACAGAGTGTGTCACCAAATGACGGACAGAACCTTTTTCCTTTTTGGAAGAACAAATACAAATGTGAATCACAGTTACAGGAAAAGTTATCTATTGGATTCCCTGCACAGGAAATCATCCTGACCTTTTGGAGTTTTTTTACGAAAAAGCTCCAGGAACTGAAATGTCTAATATGAATGACAGCCAAATGTAAAAACAATAAGTATTTCTTTGCCCAAGAGAAATGAATACTTTGATTCTCTGAGATGCATTTACAATGCTGCAGAACATGGTCCTTAAACATTTGGTTAAACATTAGGTTGAGGTATTCAATATTCAATATCAATAGCATTCAATAATCCTAAAAATCATGCTACTTTTAAAAATCAATTCTTTAAACAAGAGATTGAGGTGAAAGCACCATGATCATGAACATTACTGGTTTTGCAGATCTGTTTCGTTACAAAAACATAAATTAACATTAAAATAGGACTCTACACTAAAGCAGAGATTCATCTAGCAAAGTAGCTTCTTTCCAACAGCTGTTGACAAGACATTACAAGAATATATTTTTTAAAGATAAGTAAACATACATCAAAACTTGATAGACTACTTCCCCTTCTTCAAGTCATTTGCAGCTCTGTGTCACCATTGATACGCTGCTTTTTACCAGCTTCTATTAAAGAATCTGTTGCTTTCAGACCTATGTAAGTTCCTAACATCCATGATATCCTGTGACAAGGAGCTCTGTAGGAACTACACAACTTATCTTGTAACAAGAAATATCTCTTCCAGAGGTTCCACTTATCTCATATGATACCCCATAGTTCTTACATTGAAAGAAAGTTAGTCCCTATTCACCTTTTCCATCCTTTTCACACTCCATCAAGTTCTCTCATGCCCATTTCTTTTGATATACTAATAAATGTATTAACATTTATTGAAAAGTGTTTCATATTTCAGCATCTTTTTCTTTTGCCAATTTTGCTGCCCATTTATTTAAAGAAGACAGAAAGAGAATTGCAGTGTCCTCCAGAATATGGGTACCTTAGGTTAAAAAAAGTGCTTTCTTTTAATTGTATTTTCTCCCTTAATCATATCTAAAATCTTTTTGCTTTGTTGGTCATCATTGAATATTGGATTGATGTTTCCTTAGTAGTATTTCTGAACAGTAATCCCTTAGAGCCTGTAATTGTGTATATAAACTTCACTTTGGATTTCCCGACAACCTGTAAGTACCATATACTATCACACTCCTATCAGCAAGCTTTTAAGAAGGAGCTGCATTTCAAATTGTTCATGTTCTGTTCTGTGTCAATTGAAAAATAGGAGCCACTCAAAAATTATAACCTTTGCCATAAACCAGCCCTTTGAAAAAAAATAGGCCATCAGTTCCCTATTTTCTCCTCAAATACTGTCATTTGATTTTAGGTAAGCAATGAGGGGAAAAAAGACAGGAAAAAATACCTATCAAAGTCGATAATGTGCTGAAGGCAAGACAATGTTCTCAGTACAAGCTTACCATTCTTTTCACACATAAGGCTACGCAGTCAGGGAAGTTCTTTTCTGCTGACTCTAATTTTCCTTCAAGTTCTCTCACTACCAATCTTATGTTTCTCTCTTGCTTTTTGGTTCCACTCCCTTAGCCTATTTCCTTTTTTTTTTTTTTTTTTGTCTGTAGGAGCATATTTACTAAGCCAGGCAGTTGTACATGTTGGACTGACATCAACATTTTATAGTTAAGCCTTTCCTCTGCAAAATTCTGTGGAGCAAGCTGCATGGAAAAGAGAGCACAGGAAAAAAAAGAAAGAAAAAGATTACAGATAGAAACCTTCTTCATGTTTGTACAACAAACTCTGATAGGAAAGAGAACTTACACAATGATTTTTCAACTGAAACTTCAAGCTAAGCACAGTGAAGGTATAACATCTGTCCAAGAAATTTTCTCCATTCTGAATTAGACAGAGCACAGACCTTATAGAGATTAAAGGCTTAACTGAAGTCATCTCCTGGGAAAAAACAATGCCAGAGTTGGGGGAGGTTGTCTACAAGAAAAAAAAATAACAACCAATCCTCTAGAGACTCAGAGGTAATGACTGCACAGAAAAGGTCTTGCTGGCTTTGTGTATGGTAGAAGCTGTCAAAATGACTTTTTTGGACAATATTCTCCATAAAGCCTGGTGTTTTCCACCATATATTTATACTTTTTACAGGCATAAGGAATCACCAGTGGTGCTGAGTTACACAGTGATTAGACCTTTTCATGGGTTCAGACTAAAATTCATATGAGGCCGAAACAATGCAGCAACTTTCATCAGCCCCTGCTGCAGGGGTGAGATTCATGCAGGCTTTGGACTAAACCTCCACCTATACATGGACCACATTCATGCTGGACAGGCTGGCCGGAACAAAAAGCTGTTTGAGACTGGGAAAATTTCTGTCTGCTCCTTGAAGCACTCAGCAACTGAACATAATCTCTTAGACATTGACATTCTGGCTAACCAAAAAGACAAAGAGCGGGATACAGTAATTTCCCAAATTTATGGATGTCTTAGGTCAAATTTCTTGCTATGCAGGAAGGACTATTATATGGTTATAGATTGTTATTTTACTTCATTTGTTATGCAATTAACACTTTTTACATTACTGTTTTAAATCATATCCCCTTCGGGAGATAAAAATCAAATCATAAATGTAAATTATTGCACTGAGAGAAAAAGACCTGCAGAGGGAGAGGCAGAAGGTTCTCCAGGTGCCGGAGCAGAGATTCCTCTGCAGCCTCTGGTGCAGCCCATGGTGAGGCAGTGGTGCCCCTGCAGCCATGGAGATCCACAGGAGAGCAGAGATCCAGCTGTAGCTCTGCCTGTAGCTCCTCAAGCCCCAGCCTGGAGCAGGGTAATGCCTGAAGGATGCTGTGATCCCATGGGAAGCCTGCACTGGAACAGACTTCTCTCAGTCAAGGAGTGATAGAGTGGCTGGGTTGACATTGGACATCCAGCCAAGGTCAAGGCACCAGAATTAGATATTAACTAAATCTTTGTGGTGTGTCATTTTAATAGAAAGACTTTAAAAGAGGCTTCTGCCTGTTTCTTTTGCTTTTTTGATAACAGCTTTGGTCAGCGTCGTAAGTCTCTCACATGAAACCAGGGAAAGAAGACACTTTTTTTGAATCAGAGAAATATGACAATAAATCATAAATTTTCTGAAAGCCAGACTGTACAGAGATCACATCAATTTTTAAAACTTATTCCACCATGCAAAGTATTGACTCCATGTACAGATAGTTAATTAAAATCAGATACAAATGGACACAAATATCTTTGCATGCTGTTATTTAGGACCTCTTCTCATAGAATATTTTTGAATTTGAAGCCATACTACTTGATCCATCTTGTGTAGCAAATACTCAGGAATATGTTGCTATATACATATCTAAAGGATTATTCAGTAGTAATGACTCTACTTTTTTTTAAGTCCATAGCTTTATTTGGTCCTCAGAGTTTAAACTTTGATTTACTATTCATCTCTCATCCCCCCAAAAAGGAATCCTATTTTATCTGATATATTTATGATCCAGTGTCTCAGTTTCTTGCAAGATACTATACAAATATATTCAAAGAACCTTAACATCTGTCTTGGAATGCCTGCAGCTCTGCAATTAAGTTTCAAAATATGCATACCAACTTAAGAGCAGAGATTGCTGACTGGTGTTACAAAAGGTATGAGATGTGAATGGCTCCTGTATGTCTCATGGGTGCTAATCCTGAAACAGAGTAACCACATTTTAAAGGGAAATATTAGTCAACACTTTATTACTAATTGAAAAAAAAAAAAGTTAGTGTGGCTAATAACTCCTCACAACTACTGGTTAGTGCGATATTCCAATTCAAACCTAGAGTGGAACACATACTTCCTTGCTAATTGGAATGCTTGCCAGTCAAATGGAATTTCTTCCTCCCTTTTAAGGAATTTAATTTTTATCCTGGCATACATGCTGTCCTTTTCATCAGCCATATTTTCAAATGTTCCCTCAATGAGGACAGCAGACAATTACAACCTTTCTCTTCCTTTTTTTTTTGCGAATAAAATGCTGACCATCTCATGTGCAGTTGACAATACCCAAAATTTGACAGGAGGCTTGTTCTTTTCTTTGGGCTAGTCTTGAGCTAGAACTCAAGTTAGAGAAGTATTTAAGATCTGAATAGAACTGTCAGGTGAATGCAGCTTTCTTGGATAGGAACATGGCTATGGAATAAGATAGCAATTAAAAACATAATTCCTAGACTTTCCACAGTAACTAGAAGAAACAGAGCTTTCAGCACAAAGTTTTCTGTGCCTTAAGGATCTTCTGAACATTTAGATAACACTAGCAATGAAAAGGTTGCATCTTACTATGGACTGGGTAAATCTAAAGCAGCAGACTGCTACATTTGATGTCTGGCTGACACAAACATATTTAATCTTTATTTTTATTCTCCTCTGAAATACAAACAGGTTAAACTCAGATAGGAGCCAAAGCTGTGATCTCCCATGTTATATCCACCAAGGTACCCACTGGTTACAACCACATGAACCTGTCCTTGACAGCCTCAAGACCCCGCTTGCAGAATCTCAAATTGGTCCTGCAAGGAGCAGTACTATAAATCAATGTGGAAACTCAAGTTTATTTGGTGTTGTCAGCTCTCATGACCCTTTCATTATCTTGAAGTTAGGTAACATCTGCCTTACAGTCTCTGTACGCTCTTATTCTCTTTAGAATGCTATGGTTACATCAGAATCTAAGCTTTCTTTTAAAAATTAAGTAGTTTAGCTTCTGTTTTGAAGTTGGAGTTTGGAAATGTAACTTTTGTGTGCATTGACAGTTCAAAACACAGGAGTTAATTAAAAGGACCAGCTTAGGTTAGTTTGTATTAGGGAAGAGAGATAAACTTAAGACTTTTTGTAGTCCAACATATGTTTTCAATGTATGGGATTGGTATATTAAAGAGTTTACTGTCCCTTCTTTTCTGAAAAGCCTCATAAACATTCTCTGTAAAACAGGTCTTGTACAAAACTTTATAGAATACATTCTATTTACAACTTAATCTAAAAACCAGGTCTGTAAGCATCTTTATATTTCTAAAGTTTATCTGATTGATAATTATCTAGGTCACAATGCAGTAGGGTCTTCCTACTACTCTGCCAGTATTGTCTCACAAACAGTATGGTCATTA
The DNA here is from genome assembly GCF_014805655.1 of Passer montanus. Classification (NCBI taxonomy): domain Eukaryota; kingdom Metazoa; phylum Chordata; class Aves; order Passeriformes; family Passeridae; genus Passer; species Passer montanus. Next base: position 1,496,865 of record NW_024357059.1, on the reverse strand, counting down.
AATACTAGTTAAAGGATAGCAGAGGCCCAACAGGATACAGATCCTTTCATGTTTGAGTAAGCTTCAACCAGCACTCCAGCAGATGAAAAGAATGATGGATTTGTGTTTACAAAGTGAGTTGAAAACAAAGTACAGAGGAATTGCCTGACGCCACCATGAGGAAGCATACTGAAGGCAAGCAATCTTGTCAGTCCAAGTCAACGCAAACTGGTGTCTGTTTTGTAACCATTCCTGTCTTTTCTAATATTCCCAGCAGAAAGGTCAGGCACAGGGACATTGAACACATGTTTTTGGGATCTTTCCATTCTGGTCCTTAAGCCATTGACACGACCAGTTGACAGCACTGATGGACTCTAACAAGGAATCATATAAAGTCAGAAACCTCCCCCTGCAACACTAGAATCCATTTACATATTTAAATATAAATTAGACTAAAGGGGTTAATATAATTTTCCAGGTTTTCTACTGGCATAAGTTCCTACATTTCTAGAGCATTTAAACCCAGCCTTTCAACTGAACTGCAGACTGCATTAGATAATCTGCTGGTAACAAAGATTTATTAGGCTATAATGTTAAATGTAATAATGTTTGCTAATTCAAATATACGTCAGCAGAGGGCACAAAGAAGGTCAGAAAGCATTCAAATGTTAACTAGCCTGAAAATACCTTTAAATAATCCAAGTTTTATCATAGTTTTGTTTCACTATCAGTGTTTGCCTTTTGTTACTGCTTCATATTGGTGCTTCTAGACATAAGAAAATGAATTATACAAACATTAAGCATAAATGTTGTTAAACAAATATAAATAAATATTCTTTAAATACAAGCTTATGGTTATATTCTTACAGCTCTTACCTTCCAAAAACCTTTGTTAAATGAATTTCCACAGGAAAGCACATGGGAAAACAGCAAAACAAAGCCCTTTTTTGTGGGTTTACCCTTTGCAAGAAAGCCCAGTATAATTTATTATTGAAGTTTTGAATGTCACACTTTCAACTGTGTTACGTCAAACACATTTGAAAATCAAGAGTCAACATATATAAATCAAGTTATGCCTGAAGAAGTGGGTCTGATCTTAGCTGTGCAACTGAAAACATGATTGCAGGTCTTATTCAAAGGATGTGCACAACTCAATTTGCTGTCGTACTTTGAGAAGAAACTTAGGAAAATATAAAAGACTAAATTGAATTCTTAATGTCTTCATCAAATAGCTGTAGGTCTACTTTGGCTGTAACTGGACTAGAATCTTCTAAAGTCATGGCTATGGCTTTCAGTAAGTTGTGCTTTTATTTTTGGAAACCATAATTTTTTCCTTGTAGCTGGTAAATGGAAGACAATAGAACGTAGAAAATTCAGGTGTAATCAGGATGAATGACTATTTTTGTCAATGATTTTGACTGGTCCTAACCAGCTATTTCTGAATCCATTTCTGTGCAATACTATAAAACACTTATGAAGAGGTGAGGCAGCTCTGCATCTTGTGATAAGGAGGCCACTTCCTCATCTTCCTCACCAAGGCCCTCATAAATGTAAGCAATAGCTTTGGAGAGAGCTCATCACAAAGCTTTAGACTTTGCACTAGGTCTAGTCCAGTGCTCTCCAATGTATGTGTGTGGCAAGGAAATGTACAACCCTGGATATGTACCAGACAATACATTGGAGTGAAGAAATATGGGTGCTAGCATTAACAAATAAATAAAATAAAATAAAATAAAATAAAATAAAATAAAATAAAATAAAATAAAATAAAATAAAATAAAATAAAATAAAACAAATTTTCAAAATACTGTTTGTTTTCTTAATCTTTATCTCATATCATCTTAGTTCCTATTCTGGTAAATGTTTTAAAATATACATAATACCTTAACAGAATAGTGCATGTATACAATTTATAAATAAATACATATGCCTCTATTATGGGGTCATGCTCAAAAAGGTCTTACTGATGGAGGTGCATGATCAAAAACTTTTGGAGGTCACTTGTCTAGCCCTAGCACAGTAATAGTATCAGCAAGTAAATGCAGAGGATATGCCATTGTTAGACCTAAATTCTTTTATCACAATAAACTGATTTCCCAAGGACATATGACAAAACAAAGGAATTGGAAAAGAGAAGTAATGTAGGGTGTTCCCCCTCCTCTTTTCCACTTCCTTTCATTTTTATATTTTCCTTCTTCCTCTTTATTTTTCATTATTTGGCACTTCTCCATCTACTAACTGCTTCACTCCCATTTGGATTAATTACATTTTTCTTTCAAAAAATGTTTTACTTTGAAAAGACAAAAGCTTTTTGTATTTTTCTTTTCATTTTTCCTTTTCCTGATTTTGCCTAGTTCAGCCAAAATCTCTTCCTTCTCCCAGTATCTCCCAGCATCTCCCTTTTTCTGTCTCATTCTGCTGGTTCTGCTTTCCACTACCAAACCACAAACTCCTTTAATCTGATCTGCAGATCCTTCTTTAGGCCTTCACCAGGCCAAACATTTACCTTAATCTTTTTTCTTTTTCCCCAGTGGAACGTCCTTTTTTCCCCATCCTCACTTTCCTGTTATTTTCTTTTCCCACAACAAGATGGAAGAGAAATACTTAGGAACAGATACATGGTTTTGTTTCCTCTGACCTCCCGGCTACTTGGCAACCAGCCTCTCCTTATGAAAGCAGGAATAGCCGAACATTTGCTGCAGCAAGTCCCTTCTTGTCTGTGCTCCTCTGTACCACGGAAATGCAGATGTGGCATGCAGTCCATGGAGCCTGATCCACTTCTGGCTGCTGCTTGGAAGATTTCTGAGACCGGCTTGGGAAACACTGAGACTAAAACAGGGGCAGCGAGAGAAGAGTACAAGGGACAACAAAGAGCCTGCATGAAGAAATGGGCATCTGAAGCTAAGGAACAATCTAAACTCAAGGGAAGACTGGCCACATGAGCAGGTGGCAATTGCTGCGATTCGAGTCACAGCAGAAAACATCACAATAAACAGTCTGGCAACCTGTGACTTAATGATCAAGAGCCTTTGAAGCCTGACATTACTAATTTAGCTGCTTCTCTGCTGTTGCACTTTTCAAAAAATCATTAACCTAGGTGTTTCAAGACCCACAATATCATAAGAAATTATCAGTCACAGTAAAGGGTAATCCAAAAAAAGTACTGTAGATAGCTATGACACTTAATGGGTTTTTTTCCTCCCTAGAAATTGACTAGGGTTAAAAAAAGGATCAGTATAGGAATTATCAATGTATATGCACTGTTTTTTTGTAAAAATATCACATCAAAGTATTATAGTACATATCAGAAAACTTTATTAACAAGTTAGAGATGACCACTTAAATTAGTTCTCAAAGTATTTTCTAGTACCTAGTTTCACTGCTTTAACTATACTAAAAAAATCTAAGTTTGGAGACATGGTTTCTTCTAATCACATATTTTTTTAAATAGTCTATGACAAAACCAGTATCTGTACCTAGATCCTATAAATTCAATTTCCTATTCCACACTAATTGTCTCAAAAAGTCAGTAGAAGTATCTGTAGAAATACTGCTCCATAAAATACAGCAATGGCTAGATTATATATTTCTACACTATACGTTTCTATAGATAATATATATCATATCTCTTTTTATCAAATTATTTGAATGCATGAGCACACATTTTCAATAATGCAGTTTCTTAGTGTATCCTAAGTGTGTATTATATTTCAAACAAGGACAACTAAATGACTAATGAGAGAGAGCACTTCCTTTACCAAGAAAAAATTGTGAAATCTACTAGAGAATACTTGGGCAAGATGGCAGCAGAACTGTTCACCAAACCCTGCAAAAAGAAAAAAGGGAGGACATTCATTTAGGAATTAAAATTTAACACGATGGATTTAAAAACAGAGAAAAGGAAGTACTTCTTTAGAGTGATAAAATTTTTGGATTTGTAGCCAAGAAATAATAGTATAAAGAAGTTCAAAAAGGCAATAAATAAATCATACACTAAAGATTTTAAAGGGTATAGGTTTGGATGTAATCTTTAACATTTGTAGTTCTCTAATTTAGGATGTCAGCGGAGTACAAGAAGACCTGACAACAGAGAACACACAGTCTAAAAGCTCTTTCTAAATCACACCTCTGACTAGCAATGTTGCAGACAGAGCAGTGGGATAGATGGACAACTTGACATATTACAGCACTTTTTAAGACAACCTGCTACAAGAAAAGCATTTTCTGTGCATTAGTTGCTAATCTGTTTGCAGGTTCTAAGACATGTGAAAATGTGATACAATTAAAGGAAAGCATAAGTAATCATGTATTTATAGTGGGTCACATCGTTATTGCACAAAAATTGGCATATAAGAAATTCATAAGTTTACATAAATAAAAACTTTGTTGCAGACCCTATCTGTGCTCCACATGCACTCTACACAGTGCAGAAAGCTGCAACAACGTAAACTTAGATGTGGAAACATGTCCCCGTGTATCCTAAGCTCAATGCAGTGGATCAGCTCCCACCAACATAACAAATTGGTTCTTTAATTAGACATTTGTAACAGGAAAAAACTCCTATGAACCGTGAAAGGAAAGCATGGAAAAGCACTGCAGCCACCTGAATGATTCACTAATAAAATAATCCAATTTTTGCCTATCATAAATGATCACATGGTTGACTACAACGAAACTATACAATTATTCAATAGCTGTATGTGTATCAGTCATGATACACGGAAATGTGAATATTTCAAAATATTAATTATTAAACAAACATACCTTAGTGATTCCTGGTTACTTATAAAATCCAAATGTCTACTGAAGTCATACAGTACTAATTACAATTCAGAACAACTAATAGAATAAATAAATAAAAAATACAAATTACCATTAAATACACACATTCTTATCACCACATCCTCACATGCCACAGAGGCAATTTGACTCAAACAGCTGTTGAACACTGACAAAGCAATAATCAGACGTAATAATGCTTTGTTCACATGTGAACACTATTGTTCATATATGATTGTTTTTTAAAATAGCTACTCCCCATAGAATTAATCAAATTGTTAAAGCTGCAAAAGACCTTTAAGGTCAACAAGTCCAATCACTAACACAGCGCTGCTAGGTCTCCCACTAACCCATGTCCCCAAGTGCTGTGTGTCTGCTTGTCTTTTAAATACCCCCCGGAAGGAGACGCGACCACCTCCCTGAGCAGACTCTTCCAATCACTGACAGCGTCTTTGGTGACAATATTTTTGCTAATATCCAATCCATACCGACCCTGGTGCAGCATGAGGCCATTTCCTCTTTTCCTATTATTTGCTGCCTGGAAGGAGAGACTGAACCATGTTAAAAAACCTGTTGTGCCAAATTCTGTGGAAAGCAAGCCTAAATGTCCCAGATCAGACACATATGGGAAAACAAAATGTGATTTTGTAATGCATGAACAATGCCTTGCATAAAATCCATTTTCTTACATTAGAAGGTGAAAATATGACAGGACAATAATGCATTGCACCAGCAGTCTGAAAAAATTAATGTTTACCTTATCTGCATTAAATTTAATGTTTACCGTATCGGCATTATTCTGGAGTTGGCTCCAGGACTGCATATTCAGATTTGCCAGTCCTTGTAGTTTTATCATGCCTTGTGATATCATATGTCTCTGAAGAACTCTAGTTACTGACAAATGAATCACAACTTTTCCTTGAAACAGGAACCCTCAAGATTTTGTGACTACAAAGAAACACATAATACATCCTACATACCATCCTCACTTGTAGATTATTCCAATTGTCATCGGTAACCAAAATGTTGTTGTGGTCCAGATCTATTTGTGCCCAAAATTGTTCCTGTCTCTTTGTGACCGTGCAGCCGGGAAACTGCGGTGCGGAGTGCTATCAGGCCCTTTTTACGTCGTCTGTCACAATCAGCTCATCCCCTCTTGCCGTGTGGGTTTTGGCTCGTTGACTTCCTGATCTTTGCTCAGGCAGAGCTGTTTCATTTTTGGATTCTCGTTCGGCTTTTTTCTCTCGCGTTGGAGAGTCTGCAGTTGGCAGCTTTGAGCTCCATGGAAGAGAATTCCCAACGTGTCGCCTGTACTGCTGCATAGAGTGGGGCGGCCTCGCTCTGGTCCAGCAATCTGGTCCAGATCCATCGGTCCCCGCTGCAGGAGAGAAGACTACAGAGTCACCCCAGCCCTGACACCCTGCCTTTATTGCTCCTGCCAAGAGAAAGGGGCAGTCCTTCCGCAAGTTTCCAGCTCTTGATCCGCGGAGCACCAGCCGGAGCTCCAGCTGGAGATAAGCAGAGCGCAGGGGGATGGTGGGGGAAGATTGGCACCACCTTTCCCTTTGTCCCTCGAACCCCGCACTCGGCTGTGGAGTGTCACCTTGGGGGGCTGTCCCCGGCATTTTGGGTCTCTCTGTTCTGTGGAGTCTGCGAAGTTTAGCAGTTTTGTATCTGATGGCTATTTGCTGTTATTTCCTGACTATTGCTGTACACGTTGTTGGTAAATTTACCTTTTCACTTCTACTTGTATTCATCACTTAATTGGTGGAAAGGGATTGGTTGAACCTATAAAGGGAGGCAGCCCATTCCAGAATGTGCTCCTTCAAGTTGTTATAAACCAAGACACAAATTCTTTTTGTTTTGGAGCCTTAAGTAACATAATGACAGGGTATCTGTTACGCACCTGCTATGATGGGCAAACTACAACAGTGCTGGGCTCTACAAATACAGCAGAACAGGAACTCATACATTTTCTCAGGTCTGCATTTTTTTTCTACCCTCCCGTTCTGGCTCCAAACATGTGGTTTGTGTTCCACCACTTCAGAGGCCACAAAATCTCTGACAGGAAGAAACTTACACTAAATCTTGTTGCCAACTAGAAATGATACTACAAAAAGAATTCTGATACAACACAGAATTCTGATAAGTAAGGCATACATTCCTTTGCTTTTCTGTAGCGCACAATGATACAAATTGGCCAAATACAAAAGAAAGAAGAAAACTACATATTTAACTAGTACCATCTTGAGAAGGGAGTGGTCTGAAAACTGAAATGCCTCATTGTAGGAGTGTGCCCCCTAATGACAAGAGTGGCAAAGCTAGCCTTTGTCCCCAAAAAAAGGAAAGAAGGCCAGAAGTTTCTCTCAACGATTAGGTGAAAAGCCACCTCAGAGACTTCACCAAAAACTGGAGGTCACCTAATTGGATAGAAGCCAAAAAGTCCCGCCTGGCCCATCAGGTAGAAAAGAACAAAAGAACTAAAGTGCTTTTGTGAGGTGTTTATACCAGGAGCAGACCTCTGCACCTGGCTCAAGTTTTTCTGTTTGTTATTTTGCCTTTTATTAAACCTTTTTTTTTTTTTTCTAACACCGCAGCAGAAACCATCCTGCTTATTTTATGCCCCCAAAAGGTAATAGCTAAGCTATCCTTAGGTGTGTTAGGTTTCCTTTTGAGGGCTTAGGAGAACTGGCCCAAGAAAAAGAAACCAAACACCTCATCAGCTCTTAGATTTTACCACCCAAATAATTTGTGAACATTTTTCTAATGAATCAAAGTGTTGCCATGAATGTAACAAAAGAGCACCATCCTGGGAGGCTGTTTTAAACCAGAGACCAGATATTTCTGTTCCTGTTTTGAAGAGTGTGCAGCATCTACCAAATGGACCTAGCAAACTTTTTTTAGGAAATATTTGGGGCAAAATCAGAATGCATCAAAAGTGCATCCAAATCAGTAATGCTCTTGCAAAGCTGCTTCTTGATTCTTATGCACACACACCTTGCTCTCCTTAGAATGACTTACATAAATGCACAACATTTACATTTAAAGTACACTTAGACCTTTAAAAGCAGATGGCCAATCAAGTGCCTTTGCAATACTTCAGGCACTGAATAAAGAGTTGCAGTGCCATTATGTGCCCTTGAGCTACTAGACGAATTACTGATTGAATGACTTAAAACGCTGTTGTAGCTTACGATTTATTTGGATCTCTGGCACAGTTCAGTTTTAGAATTTTAGTCAATCCACCATTTACCTTACTCCAGAAAAACACTTCTGGCAAAAACTTTTGTGGCTTTGGAAAATTAAAAATGTTAAATTATGACAGCCTGATTACATTTACAGTACATCCACCCAAAGCTCTAGGAGAGAAGGCACAGTTACCTACTTGAGGTGCACACAGCTTCTAGCCTAATATGAAGCTATATTGACTGTCTCATTAATGTCTCTCCCATGTCTTCTCTGCAGTGCTCAATGAAAGTTAGAAAGCTATTTGCCGACTTTTATTTTTAAAAATTGAAAATTAAACATTAAAATGACAACTACTTGTATGATGCCTCCTTTACCAACCACAAAACCTCTTCTAAGCAACAAGACCATTTCAAGGTTTCCTCATTATTTTGAAAGACGTTGTTAGACTGAGACACCCGACTAATGCCCCTGGGAAAAAGTTAATGCTGAGATAATTTTTTCATGGATAGCCCTTCCTCACTCAAAGAGTAATTTGTTCTTAAGATAATTTTTTTTACACTGTTTTCTTTCTTGAAACATTTTCCCCGGCATTTTACCAGAAGTTTGCAAAGATTTTACTACCTTTCACAGAAAGAAGACACCTTAACTGAGAAGTAAATAAAAAAGGGAATGAGATACAGTACAGAAATTATTATTATCATACAAGAAAATTTATTAGGGAATCATTGTTTCTTTTTATAGCTATTTTACAATTAATATGAAGTTCAATATGTCAAGAGCTCTAAGGCTATGTCATTTCAGTCTGGCGGTACTCAAGCTGAATGAGTTTTCACACTAACTTTTAACAATCAGAGTTATGTGAACTGTACAAGTGATGGTGAGCAAGTCTGACACAGTTACAAGCTCATGACAAACTTCCCCACAAACAATTTTTCATTTCTGTTTTACAAACACTAATCAGGTGAAGTAAAACAAATTTTATTACCCAAATTTATTGAAACAACCTAAAATAACTGTATCTCATAACTTAATAGTAGCTGTGAATGCAACATTTCCATCTTTGACAATGTTTAAGATGTCTTTCAAACACTTTTACTCTTTTCAGGATAGCACGCTTATAGTTTGCTTTCTAGCTTTTCAACCTTTTGTAGTACACTATAGCAACCTGTGATCTTTGATGACACTGTCTGTGGTATAATAGTTGGTATTAGTCTGACTCAGCAGCAGTGCATCAAAAAATGATGATCTCATGACTAAGAGAAAAAGGGCTCTTTTGCTGCTTTCTGTTGCTTTAAAATAAAGTATCAAAAGTAGGGAACACCAAATGAAAATAATTCTTTTAAATAAACAGTCTCTATTTCTGAGCTGTTTGAAGTGACAGTGACAGATGCTGAAAGGAGCCCCTTGAGATCATCTACTTGTGTGCTCAGAGCAGGGTCAGCTACAGCAAGTTACCTAGGTCATCTGAAGCTGTGTTCAGCTGAATTCTGACTGTGTGTAAAGATGAGCACTACACAGTCAGTACCAATGTTCGATCTGCCTCACAAAAAAAAAAAATTAAAAAAAAAAGAAGTTGCTTTCTAATTTCAGATTACAGAGATTATATTTTCTAGTTTTTAGTGTGTCATCATAGACGCTTGCCCTCTCAGAGAGCAGAATGGGGAAATGTGCAGCTCTCCACTCCCTCCCTCAGATATTCACACATAATAGTTAATATCCTGCCAAACTTTTTCTTCCCCAGGATGAACAGCCCCAGCTCTCTCAGCTTCTCTGCCCATACTGGATACTCCAGTCCTTCAGTCATAGCTATGGCCCTGCACTGGACTTCCTCCAGTACATCCATATCTTCCTCATGCAAAAGCCTGGAGTTAGACCCAGCATTTCACACACATCTGCACTCACAGTGCAGAGAAGAGGGGTAGGATCACCTCTCATGATCTGCTGGCAAATTTCTGCCTATCAGGCCTGGAATGGTCTTGCTTGCCTTTGGCGTAAGGGTGCGTTGCTGGTTCATTTGCACCCTGTCGCAGCACAGTTCCCAAATCCTTTTCTGCAAAGTGTTCAACAAATCACTCCCCTACTAACATACTATCTTCCTTATTTCTGACTTTAAGATATTAACAATGCCTAGAGTAGTGAGAAAAATTAGGACCTGTAGGACCTGGCATATTCCATATGAGTGGTATCTTGTTGTCCAATGTCACCCAATTAAAGGAGACCAAAAATAAACATTAAATATTTAAAAAAAAACAACCAATCAATAAGAGTATCTAACAGAACATACACTAGAATTCTTTAGTGCCAGAAGTGGACAGTAAAAAGAGGAGAGTTTTATGGAGTTTTAAACGGAAAAGCAAAACATGTCCCAAATAGATCCCACCTTTAGAAGGTAATCACGTATTTTACATATATGAAGTTGTTTTGAAAGCTGATTTGCCAAGGTTTCCAGAACTGAAAAAGACAGTTTACTGTCAAATACGTCTCTTAAAGAAAAAAAAAAAAACAACAAACCAGGAATGACACAATAGGCTTACAAACTGCTCTTTTCTTTTTCCCTAAAATACAGGCATTGTCTGCCTTTTCAATGAATGCTGAATCAACTTTATTTATCAGAAGACAATTGCATCTGTAACATTAAACAACAGCCCATTGTCAATTTCACCAAAACGATCGTATAAGGATAAGACAATCAGGATGTCAAATGTTTTCCTCATCGCTGTAACATCTCAGATTTGCCTTCTGTCACTAACATGTTTGCTGCCATAATATGATCTGCACTACAGGCTAAGCTATGCCTAAAACCCATTTAAATTCTTTCATGTATACAACTCACATGAAAAAGTACAAGTATAAAACATAAATCAAAAAATAAATAATAATAAATAATTAACCATGCATAAATAGTACAAGAGACCAGAGGATCTACTCACCAGTGCAATCCAGCACAGCTGCACATACTGAAGACAAAACACTGTTAGTCAGACCTTTTGTTCTGCTTCAAAAAACGCAGAAACAAAAGCAGCAAAACTACTACAACACCTTTTCTGTCTTTTTCAATTACAAGGTGCCATAATATCCCCTGGCACAATCAGATAGTTCTTGATGACAGTTGATCATTTGACAGCCTGCCCCCCTGCAAGGGGCAGGCAACCAAACTACAACCATTATATATCACTTAACATTGCACTTCTACACTATTTATTTCTGAATTCCTGAAGGTGAATCTCAAAACAGGCTCCATTCATGACAAAGAAAGCACTTAAACATTTAATGGCAATGATTTTCATTGGAGGTGGCTGGTGGCTACCTCCTTACTAAGGCAGTAAGAAAAGGAAATCAAACTATGTATTAAATGTGATGTTAATAAAGCTTAGTTACACACCTATATGCAAAAGCCTTGAACTAGGATGAAAATCCTTACCTTTAATGTTGCTGTTTCTGAATATACTCTGAATTTCAGAACTCACTGAAACATCCTTGATCAAAAAATCACAGGAACCTAGTTGCTTGAGAACAAATTTCTTTCTACTCAATTAACTCAACATACAGTAATTGCAGGGCACCCCCGATGAAGGAAATTATTAGCATCTGACTAGGCTTTAGAACACTGAACACTCCCTTTATTAAAACTATACTATATTGCATTCCTATATTAAAGAGAGATACTATACTATATTATACTTACTACTAACTAACTAGAGAATCTGTGACTCGCTGCTCAAGAGTTCTGACAAACACACACGTGGATCTAATTGGTCAATCCTTGGGTAAACAATTTTCAAAACGCATTTTACACGGGCACAAACACAGGAGTAGCAAATGAGATAAGAATTGTTTTGATCATTCTTTTCTCTGCTTCTCTCTGTTCAGAGGGCATGTGAATACCACACTCAACAAAGCACACAAGACAATTCATTTTAATTTCAAAGAAGGAAACAGTAGAATTCATTACAGAAAAAAGGTTTACAAGCAGCTTTGCAGCAGAAAGCCTGTGTCCTGAATGGCAAATTGTAGCAAGGTGAGGCATGGGGAGAGGTGGGTGATCAGAACAGCAGCTGCTGATAAAGAAATGTGCTGGCAATTCAGAACAATGAGTTATAGCTTTTGATGTCAGATTTCCTTGAATAAATGGGGAGTTGCTAAGTATTTTGATACTGCAAGCAACTGCTGCTATTATTTTGAATAAAAAGAAAAAGGAAGAACTGCAAGTTTGTGGAATATTGTTTACTGGGAATCAACACATCTTAATCCAAGTTTTCACAATACTCAAAGCTACATTTAAGTATACAATAGTCTCAATCACAAAAAACAAGCAGAACAATTAAACTACGTAAGGCCTTAAAAGCACAGTGTGTATTCTTGGAATATTATTTTGTTCCCAATTAGGCTACATATAATTAAGTTTATTTTTCATAGTTTTATTCATGTAAAATGCATTCAAGGGAAAGGCAACTTAAGTTTATTTCAATATGAGTTAATAGAAAAAGTCAATATTCTCTTCTTGTCACTTTTCCCACCCCACACAGGCCCAATTAGTAAAATTTCCATACAAGACTCAAAAAACAATAAGCTTGTACACTAAACATCCAAAATTAAACCTGATCAGACAACTGCTAAGTTGTAAACTCCTTATTACAATGTTGGAAAAACTTCAAGGTTCTTCTTAATGACACACTGTGGCTCTAAAAAATCAGTGTTTAAAACTACATGGCTCAAGAAGTCTTCTAGGTTTTAAGTCTGGTTTCAAAGAGGTATTTTGTGGCCTCAGTAGCAATCACGTGAATGATACTTGCATTACAACAATGATAATTTATGGAATAATTTTGGCAAGATTAGGGCTCCTGAGAACATGAGCGGATACATGTTATTATCCTGAAAGCTAAGAGACAATATGAGTACAAAATAACTAAAGGAAAACTAAGCATAAAAGAAATGCAAAATATGGGAAAAGATATCTATTTTGCCCCCCACTCCCTGTAACAGGCATGAGTAATTTCCAGTGACTGTTTATTCTCATTACATACATTAGTATTTGTTCAGATTTCATGGCTATTACATTTTTACATAACAACAGTTTAGAAGTCAATTTTTTAATTACACCTGTGCAATAGAGTAAGTCACAGTACACTCTGAGATGTTTAAAAAATATTTATAAACTTGGTTTTGATATGCTAAAGCACTTGGCAACACTTTTACAGCATTTGGTTTCATATAATTAAATTTTCTTACAGTACTCTTTGTGATTTTTTTCTTTACATCTAAGAGAAAAAACCTCACACAAAGAAATATGAACTGCCAAGTCTGACTGCATGATCATGTAATTCCAGTTTATAATGCTGACATTAAAACCTTCATTAATTATGTTGACAAATCATTACCTGTAGATTTAATGAAGGCAACCAAGATGATTTGAAAACACAACATTCAGGTTTTAAGTTATATATTTATCAAAGTGTGCAGTTCTGCAGTGAAATGAAAAAAACATGTAAATACACAATGAAAGTTACAAGTTCACCAGTTCCTGTGACACAAACTGTTTTAATCTTTCAAGGTACTGTCCATAGAGTTCCACATCATTATGGCCCGCTCCTTCTACCCACAGTGGTTCTACAGGTCTCTGGCAACGCTCAAATAATGCCAGACCATGTGAAAAGTCAATTACTTCATCTTCAGTTCCATGGATTATTAAGACAGGAGATGTTATTTTAGAAATTTTGTCAATGCTGTAAAGAAAAAGATTATATCTATGAAAACAACAGCATAGTTCTGAAATATGACAGGAATTTTCTTCAGTTAAGATCTACTTGTTGTTTTTTTTTTTACAGAAACATATTGCAAACGACTTTGTTCACAGTTATCCAGACTAACAATTCACTGGATAGAACTACTTCTTAAAATTAGGGATTTACATCTTATGTATAGGAAAATAAATTACTTCTTTACAGACATCCACTAAAATAATTAGCGGCCCAAAGTGCCCAGAATTTTTACAAAGTTTTGTAAACTTCTTCAAATCAAATGCTCCTCTTTGATGTTTTTACTAATTTTTCTCCAATTATTTTATTAAACCTTTGAAAAAAATTTCAGAGAATATGTCAGACTACTTGCTTCTCTAGTTGAAAATTTCTGTTATAGAGAAAATGCATGCTGGATAAAAAAAATATCCTACAACTTACTTTGGGAATGCATCAAAGCAGTAGGTCTTCTTTGTGTCAGGAAAAGCTACTCGCATTCCTGAGGTCAGTGGAGAATGAAGAATTACAGCAGCACTTTCATACCTAGCAGCAAGATCCACAGATGGTACTGTTCCTATACTCTGGCCATATATAATCACATTTTCAGGGCGAATTCCATACCTAGAAAATTAGAAATGTTTAAAAAGTGGCATATAAAGTGAAACAGACACAACCTAGAGAGCAAGGCAAAAAAAAGCATGTCTGAAGATGAAAATTTTCAGAAGGGTATCAACTATGAAACAGGAGGTGGTAGAAGAACAAGCAAGTCTGTTCTATGACATTCCTGACTGAAACACACAATTATTTGTTTACTCTCTATTTTCACTAATTTTTTCCCTATGCCTGAATGATATTGAAATAATGATTTAAATTTTCAAACATGGATTTGTGAATGCAATGTGCCTTGTTAAAAGTCTTTATTATTAACTCCAGCGGACCTACAACAGAAAACTGATTAGAGCCTTAATAGCTCTTTGGTTATCATCACATGAAGCATAATCAAGCCTGCAAAAATTTGGTCAGCTTTACTCTTCTGCTACCTCATAAAACCTTCAAGCTGGTAACATTGTTTATAAATTTAGTCAGACTTAAAGCAGGCCCATCCTGACAGTGATCAGTATAATGATATTGATCATTCCATGTAATAGCCAAGAAGATTGTTTTTATCAACTTGTTCTTATCTAATCCACAAGCAAGACAGCCCAACACGGAATACGGAATTGAAGTCAAAGCCTTCCTCCTAGTAAGATGTAATTAACAGAGGCAAACAAAAGAAACATCTAGTTAACACTCATACAAGTAATTTTAATATATTTTTCAGCATTAGTGTGAATACAAAAAGCAATTGCTACCCAAGTTACACAGGAAAAGCCTGTGAAGAGAATGGTAACGAGTCCAAGAACAGTGCCTGCAAAAGATGTGAGCTGCTGATCCACTGCCCTGTACTCCTAACCAGGTACTCTTAGCACAGGTCAGACTGCAGCAGCGTACCTAAACTTGGTAAAGGAAGTACCTTAAATAGGAAGGGATACCACATTGCATTAATACCAAACCCAAGAAAACCTCATACACAAAAAAACCCCAAAACTAACAATAACCACCCTTCCCAAAACCCCACAAAACACACCAAACAAACTCCTCCCCATCACATCTTAAAATGAAGTCCAAAGCCCCCAAACTAAACCAAAAAACCCAAACCAAATGTTCTCATGCATTATTAAAAACTTGTTCAACTTTTTAAGCGAGAGCACATCACTGTGGAACAGCATGAGGTAGGTTTGACTTTGCCAAATTAACTCTAAAAGGAATGAAAATCAAGCGCATGAAAGTGCACCTGTTACCTCGTCTACAATAAAGGCATGCATATTTTCTGTCAACATTATATAACACCTATAGCCAAAAAGAAGTTATCAAATTACTATATTTTGTATATCTCCAGTAAAGTCAGGGGAGAAGAAGTACAAAAGAAATTCACAAGGATCTTACAAACATCAGTAAATAAATGTATGGGTAACCAAACACTAAAATCAGTAAAATCTAAGAGACTAAAAATCAGGAACATTAGGAAAAAAGGTGTTTCATGTGTACCAAAACACTCAAATTACCAACCAACAAAACTCCCCCAAATCCACAAGTACTTCTTAATGAGCCAGAAAAAAATGTCCTCTAAGTTGCATCCATATATAATATACAGTTAATAAAATAACACATATCTAGGAAGATTTCAAGACTGTAGTATTAACTACATGTTACGTACGGTAGCAGAACTCATTAGGCATGCCAATAACTTGTTAAATTTGGTATAAACCCCACTATTTACATCTAACATTGTCTATTTAATATTCATCTGTTTATTTAAATTGGGTTCTGATAAAGTGAAATGTAAAAGGTTTTAAAGTATTAGCCTGACACAGCAATCTTGCTGCATCATGACTACTTAATCACTGTTTCCTAGAAGAGTTTCTAGTCATAATCACATCATGATCAAATTAGGACTTCTAAAACTCTAAGTCTTCATCATCAGCCTGGAACTACTAGCAGGCCCTTCATACCACAACAGTTCTCAAAGAAAAAGCAATTTAAAGCATTAACAAGATTTTCTGAAAATTCCAACACAAAATAAATTAAAGCTTTGAAATAAAAGACCAATCTAAGGTCTCCATTATCTCTGCATCTCTTCTGAAACACCTGAGAACATAGCACCTATCCTTTTACAATTCATCTCCCAATTCACCTCACATTTGTCCACTGCAAAAGTACAGTACAACCTTCTCTCCTTCCAACATAATCTGAACAAAACTTGCATTAATACATTCCATCACTAGTATGGCATGCAATTTGCACAGCACATTATGATAGAACTTTTTTCAAATAATAAACCTGGCCAATTACTACACTTGCATTTCCTTGGATGTTTTACAAGATACAGGCCATTACACAGGAATTTAAAGCACAACTTGAAAACTATATTTTAGAACATATATTCTCCTCTTTTTCATTCTTTCCTCTATTTTTTTTGATCAAATTCCTTCAGCCTGAAGACAGATAAATGATAGCTACAAGAAAATAAACCAAGAAAAGCATTTACAATATCTGGATTAAAATAATCCTTACTCCATCACAGTCAAATACATTGCCGCACAGTGCCCACCAGAAAATACATGTTTTGCAATCTGTAAACTAAAGAAGTCAATAACTCAAAGTGGTGGTTCAAAGTACACTTCTGAATATTCTGGCTTGAATAAGATGAAAACCTAAATAATCAAACCCTGCCTCTCAAATAACAAACTCCAAGCAGCTTGGAAAACAGATTACATCTGCTCATTCCAGTCTTCCCTTTTCTCTTTTTTTTTAGTGGGTGGATCCTGCCTGGGTGCCAGGCACCCACCAAAGCAGCTCTCTCCCACTCTGCTCCATGGCTGGACAGGGGAGAGAAAATTTAATGAACGGCTCATGCGCTGAGATAAGGACTGGGAGAGATTGCTCATCAAATGCCATCATGAGCAAAACCAGCTAGAAGTAGAGGTATTAATTGAATTTATTACTAACAAAATCAGAGCAGGATAATGAGATGTAAAACACACCTTAAAAACACCTTCCCCCCACCCTCTCCTTCCCAGTTCTACTGCCTACCCCAGCAATGCAGGGAGACAGGGAATGGGGGTTATGCTCAGTTCATCACATGTTGTTTCTCTTGCTGCTCAGGGTGAGGAGTCCTTTCCCAGCTCACCATGGCATCCCCCTCACAGGAGGCCGTTCTCCATGAACTTCTCTGATGCGAGTCTGTCCCACAGGCAGCAGTCCCCCTCAAACTGCTGCAGGGTGGGTCACTCTTCCATGGGGTACAGTCCTTCAAGGGCAGGCTGCTCCAGCGTGCACTCCTCTCTCCACAGGTCTCCCATGGGGTCACAGCCTCCCTTCCCTACTCTGGTGTGGGGCTCCTCTGGTGCCTGGAGCACCTCCTGCCCCTGCTTCCCACTGACCCTGGTGCCTGCAGTGCTGTTCCCATCACATGCTCTCCTTTCACTCTTTTCTGGCTGAAATTACAACTGCGCAATGATTTTTGTTTTTCTCTCTTAAATATGGTAATGCCTCTGGGATAATATAATTTCTAATTGGCCAAGCCTTGGCCAGTGGCACAACCATCTCTGGAGCTGACAGAGACTGGCTCTGCCAGAAATGGAGGAAGCCTCTGGCAGCTTCTCACAGAAGGCACCCCTGTAGCCCTGTGCTACCAAAGCCTGGCCATGCAATCCCAACATAACAGGCTTCTGAAATAGAAAAAAGAAAGAACCCAACTGTCCCTCTGTTGCTATCTCTCAAAAGTATCACTTTACAATCTACAACAGAAAAATTATTTAAAAGGTAACTGTTTTTAAGTTTCCTACTCATAAAATTTGTTTACTTCTTTTGGCAGACTCATAGACTGTTAAACTTCATGAAGTTTTGTGCCGAATTATCAGATGACCATACCTGGTCTCCCAAAGGAGGAGTGTCAGATCAAGAGAAAAAGTCACAGTAACATTGTTCTCTTAATCAGTACCTTATAAGTACAGGCCATTCTGAGGAAGTGGAATATGAAATTTACAGAGCCATATGCTTCAAGTAGTGCCTCTGGTTACAAGAGGTCAAAGACATGCTGTAAAGACTGTTGCTATCTTTGAAAGCTCATTACATTGATAATAGGACTAACGTAAACACTGTTGTCCACTCAACTTATCGTAGATAACCTGTGTCAGCATAGACAGACCTTCAGCATGGGGGTGAAGGTAATGAAGGGTGGTTTTAGGTTTGGGGATTATTCTTTTTAAGCCATAATCACCAAAAAGAACCTTGGAAGAAAACCTCAAAAATAGCTATGCACAGATGTACCAATGTGCTGGTTTTGCAGAGAAAGCGCTATTCCTCACGGACCAGATATTCTGGGCAGAATCTGGTACAAAACTTAATAGATATTTTCTGCAGTTTAAAGGCTGACTGCAACATCTTTCTCTTTCCCAGAGCAGCTGAGACTTCAATTCCTTTCAACACCTAATTCATCCTTTATGTTCACACACATAAAGATTACCTGCCTGGAAAGAGATGGAATCTAAAGAGCAGTTTTGACACAGAAGCTGTGTTCACATAAGCTTCTGACATCCTTACAGAGTGTCTAAGCACTCATGAATTCCTGCCTCATCACCACACTAAAGGCACAAGTTGATGTCACTACAAAGCTAAGCTACTGCTGAGCAGAAGAGAACCACTTTCCTATTTGCAGCTTCAGCAATGCATTACCCTTCATTTGGCTTTAACAGTTAATGAAAGGAACTAAATAAATCTTGTCTGGGAGTAGTGGAGCAATTGCCTTAGTGCTCCTTTGTGCTGCCTGTGCTCAGGGACAGGCAGGAAACAGCATGTCACTGTTTGGTGAGGAAGGAGCAAGCCAATAAGGTGTTGTAACTGTCCAAAACTGTTCCAGTGCTCAGAACCAGGGCCCAAGATAACATTAATGAAGCCAGTATTCTTTTTTGTGTCCCTACATATGCTGACCAGATACAGATGGTCACCTTAAAAGAAGCAATCCTAAACACTCTTTTCAGCTTCTGGAAGGAGAAGAACTGCTAAACAGTAATGAAATATTCTTTTTTCATGTGATTTAGCAGAAACTCTTTCACCATTTCCTTGATATTTCTGTCTTTGTAGCAAGACCTTTTCTGCACTTTACTAAACACTTATCTTACTGGTGGTCCACCTTTTCTCTGCCCCTCCCTTCTCTTTTTTCTCTTCATGAATCATAGAACAGTTTAGGTTGAAATGGAATATAGTCCAAACCCTTGCCATAGGGAGGTAATATTTCACTGAATCAAGTTGCTCAAAGTGCTGTCTGACCCTTCCTTAAACGGTTTAATTAGATGTACATCACTTACACTGGATATTAACCTTATTTTAATCACTGGATATTTATCACACTACCATGGTGTGCAATAAGCAAACTACAAAATGCATACCTGGCTGTGGCAAGGCAGGTAGAGTTTTTTTGTTCCTTTAGTTTTCCTTTGTTTATGTTTTTTAACTTCATTTACCTTTAAGAAACAAAAACTAGAAGAAATTACCAAGCTACAGTGTCAGGTTCTTTAAAAATACCTGCCATTTTGATCTGGACATACATAAAGGGGGACAAAGTAATTTATATTTACTTCCGAATTATTGCTCTTAATCTAGAAGACTTGATAGTTTTGCAATAATGAAATAAAGTATCGATAAGATCAAGCTTAGAACAGTACATTTTCCATAGTACCTCTTTAGGCTTACACTAGATGCTCTAGAGAAACTACAGTTTGCAAAGCTATTGCAATACATACATTTAGAAACCTGGGCTAAACAGGTTTCTAAACACAGCCTAAACACACCACTTGGAGCACATGAAACAAGGGGGAACATACTGAGGGAATTTTCAATGCACATTTGGAATCTTTTGTCATCACAGACATAACACATGAGATTACAGCTGCACGTTGCAGAACATGTAGGGCACGAACCTTATCCACACCTGTAACTCTCAATATTTTAGGCCATGAATAAAATTCAGGAGCATACAGCTCTTCCTCAACTGATGTGCACATCCCCCTTCTTGTGCATACAATATTTTACAATGGAAGAAAAAAAAGGAACTATTTTTTTTATGAGAGGCAAACCTATTGTCCACATTGTATCAACAAACTGCATATTTGTGCCTCTCTCATAGTTTGGCCTTTTCTAAACTTTAAAATGCTATCAATACAGTTGTTCTATTGTCAAGATTTCTTTTCCATAATAATTTAGCTACCTTTCCCTATCAATTTAAATAAAACTCCAAAATACACAAAGTTCTAGTACCTCAACTTCTAGCTGAACTCCCCCACTTTTATTTCTGAAAGAAAAAAAAAAAAAAAGTAGTTTGTGAATTGTCAAATGAACACTTTTGGCCAGCATCTGAAGAGACTCAGTATTATTCCTATACCTGGCTGTTTAATTTATGGACATTCTGTCTGCTTTGACATCATCTGATGGTGAGATTTACCCTTCAATTTTCCAATTATTATGCAGTCCATGACAAGCAACAATGAAGGGGCTGTTTTGCTTCCTACAGGTAAATCTGGTCATGAGGCAACTCTGGCACATCTTCAGAGGTTTCTGAATGAGTGCCACTTGCCCTGCATTTGCCTGGGGCTGGATAAACCTTTCCACCTTTGCTAGGGTGTCATCAAAGGCCTTCAGAGACCAGAACAGCAGAAAATAGGCGTATCCCAAAATTACTCCTGGCATTTCAACACTTGGTAGTTATGACAGCTGGAAAAAGAATGTCCTTACTTGCAGCTTTTATATAGTCCCATGCACATGAATATGCAACAACGTACAACTTTTCCAAAATTGATGAAGGCAGTGAATCACACCACCTTCTTTCATGGCCATCATCCACATAGGTAGTTACTGCTTCCTATTAACATCTTCAAAGGAGATAAATAATAGGGACACAATTCAGCATCTACATCTGCTGTTTACCTGTTCTGATAGGCTCCCAAACTAGTTTTATGTATTCACTTTCATGAATATTAATATTCACAGCAAAATCTCATCACCACACCCAGTACAAATTCCAGATTATTTCACCCCAGGTGTCCAGTCCCCACTGGACAGCTGTGCTGATTTGAAGGTAAGTGGATTGCCTTCCCAAGACATAAAACTTAAGATTCGTATCTTAAGTTTTATCACTAGTATCTTAACTAAAGACTAGCAAGTTTTTACCACAAGCGGTTTTGTTGACTATAGAATTAAGTCTGCATCAGCACTTCAATTACCCCAGAAACACCTTTTAGTGCTGGGTTCTGAGATTTCATTTTTCAGAACAGGGAGTGCAGGGGGCTACGGCTGCGGTCAATCTCTGAAGGTAACGTCTCCCTCCTTTTCTTCATCATGTCACAAACTGCGAGGCAGAGTTTAAAACTCTCGGGTCCCTTTCTTATCTCATCAACAAGAATTTCCAAGGAGTTACAGCTATACTCACATTTATCCTGCAAACAATCCATTCAATCACACTGTTTTTGCAGAATTAGTTATAAATGTTAAAGATGGTACCAATGAGAAACGGACTGAACAATCTATGAAAGGGAATCAAAGCTGCAGCAAATGCTCAAAGGCTCCAATCTGGTCCAGATATACATTGAGTATTTTAATACAGCTGAGCATTGTCTCAGGGCTCAAAAGAATACCACAGCTGGATAACCAAACTGTGGTCCAGTATATCCAGAGTTAAGTGCAGAACTTCCCCCTGACACATCCAGCATTCAGATACAAGGTTGAGACCAGGTCAGTCAATTGGCAAGCTGTTCTAAATACAGCTTTCTGTACAGATGTAACTGGTAATGCCAGCCTCTTTTTCAGCAATAGACCAAATTCAGTTCATATGTGTAAAATTCACAAGTTGGACAGACCAATGTAAACTTTATACACAACTACCTAATTTCTGCAGGAGATGAAATAATAATTAAAAAAAGGCAGACAAAAAAAAAAGGGATTGAGGTGAGGTGGTGAGGTCATTCTTGAATCTTATATAAATAAAATATATTTATATCTTGAAGATATAAATATATTTTATAAGATATATTTAGAGGTCTCCCCAACAATGTCTGCTGACGAATGAGAACACCTATATGGGACATTACAGTCACAGAATAGTTTGGGTAAGGGACCTTTAAAGACCCTGTAATTCCACCATCCCTGCCACAGGCAGGGATATTTTCCACTAGACTAATCTGCTGAAAGTTCCGTTCAACCTGGCCTTGAACACTTCCTGGGAAGGGGAAGTTGCCCACATTTTCTCTGGACAGCCAGTTCTTCTCATGGCAACTTCTCTGGGCAACCTGTTCCAGAGCTTTAGCACCCTCACAGAAAAGAATTTATTTCTTATATCTAATCTCAATCTACCCTCATTCAGTTTAAAGCCATTAGCCTGTGTCCTATAAATTATGAACAATCTTATTTGTTTAGAGAAAGTACACTTCATTGCTTAAGAACAGTGGTGAGAATTCAAATTGCAATCACATTTCCTTGCAGATTTTATATTCAGGCATTCATTATGAGGAAGAAGAAACAATAATTACAAATTAGTTTATAAAACAGAGCCTGTAAAAGGACATGAAGTATTATGTTTCACCATCTAGTTCTCTTCCATTTCCTGTTACATTTAAGTAGTTCACACTGTCTTCCAAATTGTTCAGAAACCACATCACATTTTTGGTAAATGTTACTGAGTATTTCACTGAGTAGCTAATGTCCAGATCACCTACCAGCTACAAACCATAGTCAACAGTGCACCTAATGCAGCTCTGGGCTTATGGAACAGCCATATCTCAACTTTCCACTGTAATAAAAATCAACACCAAAATCCAATCTAGCAACCTAATATGCATGTCTTTTGAATAGCTGATGCCAAAAACCTGTCCCCTGTGGCTGAATGAAGTTTATGATAATACGCTTTTCCCCTATTTAATACATGGATAACATATGCTTCTTTGAAAAGAAATATCATACTGTTGTTGTAATGTAAAAGGAGTGCAAGACTAAATGTGCATTTAAAGCACTGAAGAGGGGTAATCTGCCCATTAATACTACATTGATGAAGTTCTAAACTCACTGTGACAATTACGAGGATCCAGGATTTAAAGCCCACATGGCCTTACGCTAAGTCATATTCCTGATACTATAATTATTAAATAGGATGCTCAAGTTGAAATGACTGAGCCATAACAACACTTCAGATTTTTATACCTTTTTGGTGTAAAATATACAAGTGTTCTGAGATTTTCTGATGAGCTGTTATGATTGAATACTATTTTTAAAATAGTTTTTATAGTCTGGGTATTTGTAACATAAGAAGAATATTGAGCTAAATGGAAAAAAATTATGGCGAAAATTGTTCTCAGAGAAGCTGCACTTATTTGGTGCAGGATTCTCTAGGATTCTCACCTATATTAGTGAATGCATTCACAGTCTTTCATCTTGCTATTTTATGTCCCACAAAACCAGAGGCTTAGAACACAGAAATTGCTGAAATAACATCTTTCCTTAGCATTTTTTCTTGTCCATTTTATTCCGCTTGGGTTAACACCACTGCTCCAAATTCCTCTTTTTTTGTTCCCACCATAACGTATTTACACAGATCCATTACAAACTCTCCCACACATTATATTTTGTGATGACAGCTTTCTATATAAAGCAACAAGATGTTTTCTCCCTTTGGAAATGCTGTAGCTGCTCCTCAGAATTCTGAAACAAAGGTGATCTCAACACCATACAGAAATAAGAGTCACCAAGTTCTCCTGCACCAGCTTTTACTCTGCCCCTTCATAAAAAAAAAAAGTAGGTGATGCAAATTATCTCAAGAAACATCCTGCATCTTCTCACATTTACATCACAACAGTGGTTAATTACTGGGTATCAATTATTATAGATTCATCCCAACTTTTTAATTTTTGCAGCTGAGAAGATTCCAAACTATGACAATAAGGAAGATCCTGTAATTGTTATTAAATGTAATTCCATTTCAATTTTTCTAGTCCATAAGTAATAGGCACTGATCCTGCTTAATTCTGACAATGCCTTCAGCACCAGGCACCACCAGTCAGCCTGGATATGAATCCACTAATTCTAAATCACAGCATTGCTGTTTCAACTACTGATGCATGTGAAATAAAACCATTTGACAAGAATGCTGTAAAAGGAAAATAGCAACTAATATCTTACCTTGTTCTAAGAGCCACCCAAGCAGCATCAATGTCAGCATAGAGATTCTTCTCTGTAGGCTTCCCAGAACTTGCACCATATCCAGAATAATCATAAGAGAATATGTTGCAATTAATCCGTGAACCCAGTCCTATATAAAAGCTGCTCATCTGACCCAAGTCAACAGCATTTCCATGTGAGAAGAGCAAAGTGTACTTGGCGTTAGGTGAGCAACGCACGAACATACACGCAATCCTGTTGCCTTTACACGTTCTAGTCATGAAGCACTCAATGGCATCTTTTTCTCTAGAAGAATATTGCCAGTCTGCTCGCTCTGAGAGATGCAAAGTCCAGCGACTGCCACTCTCATCACACATCAGTGTGTATGTGGGATCAGGAGGTAAGAATGCCAGCTTAGAGGCAATTTTCCCTGGGCATGGTGGACAACAGAACAGGCAACACAGTTCACTAAAGGAAAGATTATTCATCTTCTAGTCTGAAATGGGAAGAGAAAATAGAATCAGTTTCCAGGTATAATCTGACATTAAAAAAACGCAACTTACAAAAGAAAAAGTGAACATAACATCTCTAGAAAATAATGCATAACTTCTGAACATTTAACAAAACAAATACTTAAATACATATACATATATTTCCATGTAATATTTAATTTTGTATTATTAATTGCTTCACAATAAGTATATTATCAAAGAGGAGTGATAACTCTAAAGCCCTGCCAGATATCAAAAGTAAAACATGATTATCCAGGGAAAGAACAAGCATGAATTTTGGAGTTTCTTCAGAGGAAATTAAATTCCTCATCTCAAGACATTAAGAAAAGTTTTCTTCCCATTGACAAATACATATGTGATAAAGAACAATTAAAATATGTTGTAGAGTTGCAGCATACTAAGGTTTGCAGCTAAAAATCACTACAGCATCTCCTAAATACCAAGCATGTATATTGCAATCACAAGGTATGGGCTCCTGCAAGCACTATCAGAAGTATGAAGGGTGCACGAAGGTCAAAACTTGGAAGACAAAACAAGATGATGCTTCTGGATTAGCAAACATTCTAGAGCTTTGGTACATGAAAATGTAGCCATAAACTTATCTTCACTCCTCATACTTGCTGACACAAGTGTTTTGAAAACCTTTAAAGAAGTTCTTAGCTGTAAGAACAATACAGCTCTTAGCTCTATTGCCCACAGGAATTGGGATTGTATAATGACACAATTAGGGGTTTTTTTCGTGCTTTAAGAGAGACATCCCAAACTAAACCACAGATATTTGTTAAAACAATATAATCTATAGCACCAATTCAAAGCATTGGTTTTCACAGTGGTGGGGGGGAGAAAAAAAATCAACACACCTACACCTAAAGCAAGATAGGTAAAGATACAGCTGCCCTTAAAATAGCTATTGTGTCCTCTTAATTGAGAGCAGTGAGAAGGGAGTGGGGGAAAATCCATTGTTGCAGCAGTATTTTTTCTCAGAGATAAGAAGAGCAATGAAATTTAACTGGAAACCAGGACACCAAAGATAAGCATTTACTCTACTTTCCTTGTGTTAAGGCATCTGACATTTCATTCTAACTTAACTTTTTCATACCAAATCTATCTACAGGTCTCAAGTTCACCTCCCGATGGCTCCCTGTGAACATAAACATTTACAGTTTCACATACTGACTTTGACTCAAGCTACAAAACAAGCAGATTTCATTTGTCTACAGTACCATGCTGTTCCAGAAGTATTTGGGTCATCCAACAATAAAATCTTACTGCTAACTATGACACCTAACAATATTTAGATATTTCAAATTTTGTCCTTAAATTTGTACAGAAACATAGCTTTCATGTGTAAATTTATTTTTACAAAAGCTTCAAGGACAGTGCTGCAAAAACACTTTAACATGTATCACAGAACAACTCTCTGTATTTTTGGATGTGTGAATGGTCTCTTCCTGGTGGTACAGTATGAAAGCATACTGCAAACAGTGTTACATGGAGCATGCTTTTAGAGCAGCAAAAACAGGCACAGTGAGACAGTCTGCCGAACATACGAGCATTCGTGGAATACCACAAAAAAAGAAGCTGCCACAGCTAAGGTTTTTCACCCCATGTCTCTAGTTTTCTTCAAAACAGAGGGTAACCACACAAGCTTAGACATGGGAGATCAACACTTCCAATTTAGAGGATATGGCAGGAAGTACTGATCAGCTCCCATAAGAAGGCAGATAGGCTCTTAAAGAAGATCCTGGATAAAAGACCATATTCCTACCAGCTGAAGTAACAATAATATTGTGTTTCAGCACAATTAGTCACTCAAATTTGGAATAACTCATCCTGTCAGATGAGTTTACATGAACATTAAATTTCAGTTATACCCACAAGTCAGGATAAGTGGAAGGAGTCTATGGAGAAAATTTAACTATTAGCAAAAGGTTTAGATTGTCTTATGCAAAGTAAAAATCCTATTGTTTTGGGGGGTGGTGGTGTGTATTTGTTCCTTCTTCACTTCTCTTGTAATTATGAGCATCAAAGAAGCAACTTCTTTCACCTCTGCTTAATGAGTTAATTTTCACAGTCCAGTCTCAACATGCTTTTTCCCAAGTACTTATGACAGAGTACTCAAAATCACTTCTATTTCTATCAGAAACTATTAAATGGATCTGCTCCGAGTGAGTTTTCCTATCTTTACAGAAATGCTGAAGGTGAAGTTAGATATTATACCTTATTCTAAGGGGGTGATTATTATTTTTTTGTGAAAAATTTAAAAGAACTTGTACCTCCAAAAGTAAGATCTAAATAGTTTGTTTTGCCCAGGAACAGCACATTACACTCTATATCAGCATATAATGAGAACTACAGAATTTCTTATTTCTTCCAAATCCACTTGTCAGAAAGAATTAGAACAGGAGTTTACATTACTTGTAAGTATAAACAGCCCAGCAACACTACAAATATGATCTCACCCAGAAAATATTTGCTATTTACCAAAGTAATTTCAGAAGACTGGAAACTGGCCTGCATGATTCACATACAGGGCAGTACTGCAGTAAACCACAGGGAATTAGTGGTGGTACTGTCCCCCAAGACAGCTTAAATGTGCTAAAAATGGGCTGCCAGATATGGCAAATGACATGCTGAAGACAGCAGATGAAGTATTATTCCTCCCTTGTGCTAGACTAATGCAGGCTTTATGTATTGATCTTTTAATCCAATGGAAAATATGCCTACTGAAAAAAAATTCTGATTCTAGAGTTATTCTCTAACTAAATAATGGCTAATAATAACTCTTTTCTTTAAAACAAACACATGCTACTTTCTTCACTCAGAAGACCCAAGACAACCAGCAGGTCACTAACTGAACCAATTCAATACAAAACACCTATTGAATTTCTACAGGAGAATAGCTCCAACTAAATGCAAACAATGTTTCTATTATACTGGAACTGGTTTGTCTTTTACTGTGATGGATTGTGTTCACATGAGAGTGTGAATAAGCTGGATGTGTGTCTATCTGGATTCTTAGCGAAGCTGAGGCAAAACCAACTCTGACTAGATTACTTTAAGCATATGGTTCCACAAGTACACATGAGTAACTTTAATGGGACTCATTTGACTAAGATATGTTGTGAATACCTGAGGTACAGTCTAACACCTTCTGAGTATGTATGATGTAAATCTCTGCGCTCATTACAGCACCATCAGATTCTGAGATCAACACATCCCAACAATACAACCATCTCACCTTCTACTTGACATTTCAGTAGTAATAAAAATGCTGGTGCTGTTCTGCAAACACAATTCCTACAGGTGGTAAAACACACTAACAACAAAAAGAATAGAATAAAGAAACATACATCCCCTTTAAAATTATACTGCATTTTTCATAGTAATTAAGTATAAAAATTCTGTGGAAGAAATAGCAGAAAACTCTTCTATTGCAGCAGTAGAGGCTAAGAAACAAAACAGATCCAAACCATACTACTTACCCCTTCTGGGATAGCTTTTATAAGGAAAGCAAGAACATTTTATCAATTTTATCTCTTTAACTCTTATGAATAAAGACCTAACATATAAAATTACAAATGTAAAACTGCCCACAGGCAGTGATTTAAATTCATTCTGTGGCAATTAGCCTTTTCATAAAGGCTGACAGAAGGCGGAAAATGTCTATTTAATCTTAAAGAACACCTCAAGGATTTATCTCATGCTTCCTAGGATAACACAAATGTAATTTTTTTCACATAAGTAATTATTCCGGTCCCCCTATCTCTGTACATAATAACAAGTGGAACCTATTATTCACATCTTTGAATACTTCACTATGTATTACTCTCAAAACCAGCCCAACCTTGCAAATACTTATCTAGAAATCTTATATCTACATTAAATATAAATTATTCTAATTGTTTATTTAAATTAAATTGTCTATTTCATGGGAACTATTCACAAGAACAAAGTCAAACGCATAAATACAGTTGCTGGTTTAAGTGTTGTTCAAATCATAATGGGCAAGATATTAAAATTGTTGGGGTTTTTTTTTTTTGGTTGCTATTTGTGTGTATTTTGGTTGTGGGTTTGTTGTTTGATTAGAGGTTTTTTTCATCTTTACTTTTCATTATCTACTGCTGAAACAAGAAATTCTAAAGCATTTTTCCTCTCACTTTCATTGAGCACAATACAATGAGAACTTGAGTTCAACCCACTACTGAAGTGCCAATAATTATTTCAACACCTGTGTAATATTAAAAATGGAACAGAATGATATGAACATCCTTTAACTAGCCCAACAGTTAAAGCAACAAAATGTTCAGAGAAAAAGAAATCATTAGTGTCTGATTAAGTACTGCAGAAAAGGATTAAGAGAATATTAAGAAAGAATATGCAGTAAATCCAGAAAACAACACAAAGGAAGTACATTCAATTATGAAAAAGCTATATTAAGAAATACTGTGAAGTAAATATTTAAGATAGTTTTCAAAGGACAAAGTAGGCTACATGAAAACAGAGATGCCTGATGAAATCCAAACTTTTACTTTGGTTCATTTGATTCTAAACAAATAAACACCCCTTCTAGTCTTACAAATTCTAGCTATTTTAACTCGTATATAGCGACATTATTTATCCTCTGCTGGTCACTGTATATATCAAAATCTAACGGCATAGCTGAAAAAAGAAAGGAAACATTAACAGGAAACTTTAACTGAAAACTCCACACATTCTTTATCAACCGAAGAACAAACGAAACCTCTAAAGGTTCCCGATAGACAAATGCGGGATTAAGCCGATTACATAATGCCTTCCATGCTCCAAGCAAGACTCTGCCCCGGCGCTGCCCGGCGTCCCAGCGCAGGCCGGCCGGCCACCGACACGGAGCTCCGCCCTAGCACCGCTCGGCGTTCAGGTGCTTCTACTCCGATTTCCGCAGCCATGAACTTTCCTAGTTAATTACTGACCAAATACTTTAAATTTTTATATAATACTTGGGAGTAATGTTGAGGCCAGCGTCACTCCCACCCTCAACAGCAGAAGCTAAAGGAATAAATTTAACCAGGCTGGCGGGAACTAAATTGCCTCCTCCGGTGTCCGCATCTGAAAGGGTTCCGCCGAAGCCCTCAGCAGCGTCTCAAAGGCACTGTCTGGAGCCGCGAAAAGCCAGACTTTAACACGCGTGTCACAAGTCAGTGCGCCCGTTTCCAACAAAGGAGTCCAGGGCAAAACCACGGAAACGGGAGCACCGGACAGCTCGCCCACATCACCCGGGCACCGCGGGGCAGGCGACACTCCCAGAGACCGCCGAGCCCAGCGACACAGGGACGCGGGCAGGGGGCTGGCGGGGCCGGCAGCTCCCCGCCCGGGTCGTGCCGCAGACCGAAGCCTCTCTGAGGGAACGCGGCGGCTGCCGCGGGCCTTCCCGCTCGCCCCGGGGGCCGCTACACGCCTGCGCCAGGCGGCGAGGACGGGCCGCGGGTCCGAGCGGGGCAAGAGACACGGACGGACCCGCGAGCAGGAAACAACTCGCCCACACACCGCGGCAGCGGATCACCCGCACACGGTCCATCCCCGCGACGCCGGGGGAGGACGGCCCCTACCTGCACCTGGCGCTCGGGTCGGCGGAGTCTGGGGGCGCCAGCTGTGCTGAGTAACGGCACGGCGGGAGGCGGCCGTCAGCGCCCGGCCCCGGCCGGAGAACGCGCGGCCCTGGCAGCGCCGATCCCGCCCCGCGCAGCCTCCGGAGCGGCGCCCGCCCG
>NW_024357058.1:0-335 GCF_014805655.1 Passer montanus | reverse complement strand
ATTAATTGTTATGGTCTACTTTATTCCCACACAGGTATGTCCAAATAAACACGAGTTCTCCCAAATGGCATAGGCTGCTGGGCTGTAAAATGAACAGGTAAAAGCAACTGAGAAGCCAAAGCATGGTGCAGAATAAGCCCATCTGAGACAATCCCAGAGGCAAGACAAAGATAGGCCACTCCAATATATAGTCATTGTACATATGGATAACTGCATGGAGTAATAAAACATGTATGGAAAATGATCTTCAGTGCAGAGTATGAAAAAGTGAGTTTTCAGTGCCATTACATATGAAAGAGAATCACACAAAATAATATTAATGTAAGAGACTCCAG
>NW_024357057.1:0-335 GCF_014805655.1 Passer montanus | reverse complement strand
TTTTTTCTTGCTCTGCTCCCATAGCAGGAGTCGGGACAGGGAAAAAGCAGGAATTCTTGGATCAGAGATCAGAGCAGGCTGATCCCTGCCCGTGCTGCTCTTCCCAGTTTCCCTCCCGTCTCCCGTTTTATGCTGGAGCTCCTTTGGAATGATCCCGAAACCCAAAGCCCAATATTTGATTTTTTCCCGGATGGTTTTCCAGCAGCGCAGGCACAAGGAGTTGGAATTTCAGGCTTTGCAATCTGTCCCTTGTCCCCAGCCCGGCAGAGGAGCCGATGTAATTAACTCCAACCTCCTTAATTACTTCCCGAGCTGCTTAATTGCTTTCTCCTCCC
>NW_024357056.1:0-335 GCF_014805655.1 Passer montanus | reverse complement strand
ATTTTTCTGCTTTTGGGTGGGCTCTGGGCTATTTTGGGTGGGATTTGGGGTGGGATTTTTTTGGTTTTGGGTGGGATCTGGGGTTTTTCCAGTAGGATTTTTTTGGGTTTGGGTAGGATTTGGGGTTTTTCCGGTGGGATTTTTTTGGTTTCGGGGGGCCTCGGGCTCGGGGGTGCTTTCGGGGGGCTGCCAGGGGCTCAGCAGGAACGGGGCCAGCTCCAGGCGCTGCCGCAGGACCCCCGAGAGCAGCAGCTCGGCCGAGAGCAGCGGGAGCCGCGCGGCCACGGCCGGGGGCCAGAGCCAGCGGTCCTGGGGACACGAGATCACCAGGACAC
>NW_024357055.1:0-335 GCF_014805655.1 Passer montanus | reverse complement strand
TGGTCACTCTGGTCCCTCAGCGCTCACTACATCGAGTACCTGGTGTCCCTCATCAACCGCCACGGCCTGGACCCCGCTCCTCTCTATGACCGCGCCGAGCTGCGCGCCGCCGCCGAGCGCCACCTAGCGGCCGGGAGGACCCAGCGGCTGCCGGGCGAGAGCGAGGCCGAGCACCAACTGCGCATGCTCCGGCTGCTGGGGGAGGAGGCGCCCGTCAGGCCGCGCCCGCAGGGGGCGGGCTTGAGGGCGATATGCAAATGAGGCGGCCTTATATGGGAAAAATGACCTTATATGGGAGGAAACGCGGTGTGAGGGGAAAATGGGGGATTTTGGGG
>NW_024357054.1:0-336 GCF_014805655.1 Passer montanus | reverse complement strand
AAAAAAAGGGAAAAATGAAAAAAAAAGGAAAAATGGACTTAAATGGATGAAACTGGAATGAAAGGGATAAAACAGGACTAAACCAGGAAAAATGGACAAAACTGTACTAAACTGGACTAAACTGGAAAAATCTAGAAAAAACTGGATGCAATAGAGAAAAACAGAGGAAACTGGGGAAAATCTGGATTAAACTGGATTTAACAGGATTAAACAGGAATAAAAGGTACAAAATTGGATAAAACTGGAAAAAATTAAGAAACTGGGGAAAAATGGACAAAACTGGACAAAACTGGACTAATCTGGACTAAACTAGATAAATTGGAAAAATGGGAAAAA
>NW_024357053.1:0-336 GCF_014805655.1 Passer montanus | reverse complement strand
CCCTGTTTTTCCCTCCACTGGGTTGACCCTCAATTATTCATCCCCTGCTCCTCCCCTTATGCCCTTATGTGTTTGTGTCAATCCTTATGGTGCTTCCCACCGCCCCTGTCATTGTAACCATTTCCCTTTCTTTCGAGAACATTCTGTGTAAATGATCCCTACTCTACCACATGGTTTTTCTCCGAGGCTTCTTCCTTCACCTGTGCAATCCTCATTTGTTCTGCCCTATCTTATTCTCCTCCTCTTACCTTTGCTTATTGGTTGCCTTATGTTTCCACCCCTTATGCCCACTCCCTTTATAAGAGCCTCCCGAGGCCCTTTTCTGCTGACACGTGT
>NW_024357052.1:0-336 GCF_014805655.1 Passer montanus | reverse complement strand
TAAACTGTTAATATGCACATGAGTTGTGTGCAGTGTGTGTGAGCACACAGCAAATGCCTGCAGTTTCAGCACTCACACACATCTGTAAGTTGATGGATACAAACGTGCACACACACAATAATCTACAGAGAGCAGATGCTCCACTGTCTATTGCCATGTCCACAGCACTTCTTTAAATCAAAACTTAGACTGAAGGCTGTCAGCCACCCAGAACAAAACATCCTTGAGTGCATCCCATTCAATCATTCTGATTGCAACTGCTTAGTAAACACACCCTTCCTGGAGATACTTCATTTGGTACATTTACATTTATTATCTAATGGTTATTTTAACGTA
>NW_024357051.1:0-336 GCF_014805655.1 Passer montanus | reverse complement strand
TCATCTTTTCAAGCAAGCAGAGGTGGTGCTGCCTCCTCTTGGAGACATGAGCTTGGAGGTAATGGCAAGGGAGGCTTTGCCAGAGGCAGTGGATAGAGGCAAAGTTTGGCATTGATTGGAATCATCTTGTGCAGGAGCTTGTTTCACCCCAAGGAAGCAAAGGGGGAATCCCAGGTGCAGCCAGTGGGGACAGAAGCAGGCTGGAATGGCTCCTCTAGGGGTGGATCATGGCAATCAGCTGGGAGCTGTGGCCCTGCCTGTGTTGTGTCATTGCTGGCACAGTCCATGTGCTCCTTGGGGCAGGTCAGGCTCAGCCTTCAGGCTGGGTTCCAAGTT
>NW_024357050.1:0-336 GCF_014805655.1 Passer montanus | reverse complement strand
GTGTTCAAGGCCAGGCTGGATGGGCCTCTTGAGCTATCTGGTCTAGTGGAAGGAGTTAGAAACTACATGACCTTTGTAATCCCTTCCAAACCACTGTGATTCTCTGACAAGTTCCAGTATGTCCATCCAGGTTCCCTGGCCATCAGACACACAAAGACAAATGTTTTACTTCTCTGTGCTCTCCAGAACTCCAAGACAAAACAGGAGAGGTGTATTTAAATGTTACACCCCCTGCCTGCCACAGTAAGGCCAGCAGTAATTTTCTCCCTGCTCCTGGAGAAGGGACTGAAGTTTTCAGGGAGGAAAATGGCATAAAATAAAATTTGAAATACATGT
>NW_024357049.1:0-336 GCF_014805655.1 Passer montanus | reverse complement strand
GGGGGGGTTATCTGTCTGGGATGTTACCTGTAGGATGATACAGGTGTAGGGAATTCAGGACTCCCTGTGGGGAAGGAATTCCTCTGAAAGGGCCTTTCTTTGGTTGCCCTGGCCTGGGACAGGCAGCAGATGCTGTGGGAATGCAGGGAAACCTCCCAGAGGTGTGGACACACTTGTGGGAGCAGGGCCCAGGTGGGGTGTGAGGGACTGAGCCAGTTCCCTTGGGCAGCAGTGGCTGGGGTTGGGATGGGTGTGAGGAGAGGCTGGGTGTGAAACTGGGGCTGTGAGGGGAGGCTGGGTGTGAAACTGGGGCTGTGTGAGGTTGGGCTGGGTGTG
>NW_024357048.1:4022-13730 GCF_014805655.1 Passer montanus | reverse complement strand
TGTTGGTGCCACCCTATGGCCCCCGTACTGTAGGGGAGCTTCATCCCAATCCCTGGGACCTCCATCCCCCCTATTGACATTCACCCTGATGCTACCACC
Source organism: Passer montanus (assembly GCF_014805655.1). Classification (NCBI taxonomy): domain Eukaryota; kingdom Metazoa; phylum Chordata; class Aves; order Passeriformes; family Passeridae; genus Passer; species Passer montanus. The sequence continues at coordinate 13,631 of NW_024357048.1, read as the reverse complement.
AGTGCCAAACCCCAATGACAGCCAGGAGCAGGAGCAGGAACAGCAGGGACCCACTGAGCCCTGCAGCCACTGCTAGGGACAAAGAGGGCACATTGGGGTCACCTAGAATCCCGGGTATCCTGCACCCCCCATGTGACCCCATGTGACCCTACCTGTACCCCAGTGTCCCCGTGGTGTCACAGCCAGGACCAGCTCTGGGCTGAGTGCCCGGAACACGTGGTGCCCATCCAGATGGTTGGTGGCCATGCATTGATAGGTGCTCGAATGTCCCACATCAACAGGTCCAAGTTCCAGGAGGGGACCTCAGGCCACCTCCTGCCTGTTGTGCAGCCAGGTGAAGGTGACAGGGGCTGACCCCACCTGCACCAAGCAGCGCAGGGTCATGGGATCACCTATGTGCACGTGGTGTAACAGGGGATTGAGGGTGATGGTGACATTGGCCACGGGCACTGTGGGGACACACACAGGGCTAGTAGCTGCAGAGGTGGGATGAGGGATGCTGTGGTTGGGGTCACCCCCAGCCTGAGGGTCCTGCTTGCCCAGGACGGTGATATTCAGGGGGTCACTCTCGGCCACGCTGTCTCTGTCGCTGACACAGCACCAGTACTGATTGCTGTCCTTATCCCCAACGTGGGGCAGCTCCAGGTGGGGGCCGGTGTGCAGCGGTGCCCCTGAGCCTCCCTGGTGCAAGGAGAAGGACAGGGAACCTGTCCCTGTGACCACCGCACAGCTCAGCACCAGAGAGTCCCCCACTGCTACCCTTTTCCCGGGGGGCTGTGCTCACAGGGATACCCCCAAGGGCAGTACCCCTGTAGGAAGTCCATCCAGCTGGTTGGTGGCCATGCATTGATAGGTGCCCGAATGTCCCACATCAACAGGTCCAAGTTCCAGGAGGGGACCCTGGGACACCTCCTGCCCATTGTGCAGCCAGGTGAAGGTGACAGGAGCTGAGCCCACCTGCACTGAGCAGCGCAGGGTCACGGGGTCACCTGCACGCACCTGGTGTGACAGGGGACCGGGATGATGGTGGCATTGGCCACCGGCACTGTGGGGACACACACAGGGCTGGCACCTGCGGAGGTGGGATGAGGGATGCTGTGGTTGGTGTCACCCCCAGCCTGAGGGTCCTGCTCACCCAGGACGGTGACATTCAGGGAGACACTCTCAGGCACGCTGTCTCTGTTACTGACACAACACCGGTACTGATTGCTGTCATTGTCCCCAACGAGACACAGCTTCAGGCTGGGGCCGATGTGCAGCAGTGCCCCCGAGCCTCCCCGGTGCCAGGAGAAGGACAGGGGACCTGTCCCTGTGACCACCACACAAACCGAAGCCACCCTGGGCTGAGGTACATCACGAGGACACTGGACACTCCAAGCACAAGGACACCACAGACACAGCCCATGCTGGCCCAGGTCACCTCCACCAGATCATCATCCCATCCCAATGATCCCATCCCCATGACCCCATCCCCATGACTATCTCCTCACAGTTCTTGTCCCCTTCTGACCCGGCATCCCAGTTCCCTTGTCCCTGTCTCCTGAGCTAGATGAGCCCAAAGTTGCCAGTCCCCACACTCCTATACCACTTCCTCATCCCCAAATTCCTGTCCCCTGTTCCTGTCCCCAAAGCCACCCTGCATCCCCAGTTGCACCAAGGTCCACTGTGGGTAACATGGAGCGGCACTCCTGGCATTGGGGACCTCAGGGGACCCTGCAGCCCCACCTGTGCCCCCTCCCCACCCGTCTCTGCTTTACTAGGCCCCATTCCCCGGGGTGTCAGGCCCATGCCCGGGGCACTCGCCGCACAAGAGCAGTGCCACCTTACCAGCCATCCTGCTGTCCCCAGCCATGTGGACTGGCTGTCACTCACCAGCAGCTGCGGGGACCCCTGCGGGCCCCCCACCACCTGCCCGTCCCGGGAGAACACGTGCAGGAGGGGGGCTCAGGGCCACAGGGGGCTGGGGGTGCTGAGGCAGCTGAGAGTCGGGGAGGAACCCACAGTGGGCTCGGGGGGACCCTCCAGCACTGGCACTGTGAAGAGTTCTGGGAAGGAGAGGGGAGGGAGATTTGTGACCCCAAGCCCCTGGGGAGAGGCTGTGGGGGTGTCAGGGCGGTAGCTGTGCCGTTCTCACAGTGCACTGTCACTGTCACTGGCGCTGAGAGCGCCCACGGTGCCACCTTTGAGTCCACCCAGCCCCCACAGCTATAGTGGCCGCTGTGGTGCAGCTGCACAGGGGACAGGGATGGCTCGGTCCCATTGAGGGACCTCCTCACCTCCTTGTCCCCGTGGTAAAATCCCACCCCAGTGACCGACATGTTCTCCTGGCCCTGGCAGCGCAGTGTCACCATATTCCCCTCCAGCGGCTCCCGCGCCAGCACCTGCAGCACGAGTCAGGTTGCAGGACACAGGACTCTAAGGACAGCAGGGGAATTCCATTTTCTCAAGGACCCCCGAATTGGAACACATCCAGTGCACCAGGGTTTGCCGAATCCAGAAGTGGGATCCCTCCACTCTGAAATGTTGTGTGCAGGGGATGGGCTCTGGTCACACCACGAGTGACCCATGGAACAGAGCCCACCCAGAGCCTCCGGGGTCCTCTCCTGTGCCAGGCTGGAGACAACCAAACCCCCCTCACCATTTAAGACTCTCACAGGGGGACTGTGCCCAGTGCCAGGTCTGTCACACTCATAGGTGCTACTCTCAGTGACAGTGAATAATCCTCCCTCTCCTGCCACCAGCGCTGCCTGTCTTTGTACCATGTGGTAGCACCAGTGGTCCCTGAGCCCTGGCAGGTCAGTGTCACCCGCTCCCACAGCACCGCCGGCCTCCAGGGGGGCTCCATGAGGAGATGGGTGGTCTGGGCACCTGCGGGTGACAGGGGACACCAGCCTGCCAGGGCCAGCATGGGGCTGTGGACAGTGGGGTGGGGACATGGCATCCCCCAAGGACTCACCAGCGAGGCCGAGGGTCTGGGCTGGAAGGGAGAAGGGACAGGGCTCGTGGAGGTGACACTGTGAGGACAGAGACACCCGGGGTACAGGGTGTGAGGGCTGTCCCCAGACTGTTCCCATGGGGACAGCAGTTCTTGTGGAAAAGTGTGTCGGGGTGGTCCCCAAAAGATTTGGAGAGGCTGGGGGATATGTCTGTGTCACAGCCACCCGTGCACAACACCCATGTGGCACAGACACCTTGGGAACAGGGAAACCAAAGCCACCCTGGGCTGAGGTACATCACGAAGACACTGGACACTCCAAGCACAAGGACACCACAGACACAGCCCATGCTGGCCCAGGTCACCTCCACCAGATCATCATCCCATCCCAATGATCCCATCCCCATGACCCCATCCCCATGACTATCTCCTCACAGTTCTTGTCCCCTTCTGACCCGGCATCCCAGTTCCCTTGTCCCTGTCTCCTGAGCTAGATGAGCCCAAAGTTGCCAGTCCCCACATTCCTATACCACTTCCTCATCCCCAAATTCCTGCTCCTGTTCCTGTCCCCAAAGCCACCCTACATCCCCAGTTGCACCAAGGTCCACTGTGGGTAACATGGAGCGGCACTCCTGGCATTGGGGACCTCAGGGGACCCTGCAGCCCCACCTGTGCCCCTTCCCCCACCGTCTCTGCCTTACTAGGCCCCATTCCCAGGGTGTCAGGCCCATGCCCGGGGCACTCGCCGCACAAGAGCAGTGCCACCTTCCCAGCCATGGGAACTGGCTGTCACTCGCTGCTGTGACCACCGTTCCCCTGGCTGGTGGCTCTTTGGATGAAGGGGAAGGAAGTGAGGTCACAACCCATCCCCATGTGCTCCCCACCCGTCTCTGCTTTACTAGGCCCCATTCCCCGGGGTGTCAGGCCCATGCCCGGGGCACTCGCCGCACAAGAGCAGTGCCACCTTACCAGCCATCCTGCTGTCCCCAGCCATGTGGACTGGCTGTCACTCGCTGCTGTGGCCACCGTTCCCCTGGCTGGTGGCTCTTTGGATGAAGGGGAAGGAAGTGAGGTCACAACCCATCCCCATGTGTAGATGGCCCTGGTGGGGGCAAAGTGGTCACAAGCTGGGCACAGGATGGGGACGAGGGTGGGCGGGACAAAGTGGGACATGGGGTTTCCCATGAGTGAGGGCTCAGTGGGTTTGGAGAGCCAGGGATGGGTGTCCAGGGGAATGGAGGTGATGAGGAGGTGGAGTCACTGTGAAATATGTCCCAATAAAGGGCTTTCTTAAGTGCTTGGTTGCTGCCCAGCAGGCAGGGAACAATCCCATGGAGATTCCACTCTCTGTGTTATCCGCAAGCAAAAGCTGCTGTGGGATGCACCAAAGGGCTGCTAAAGGAAACCAAAATGTCTCATTTCATTGTGATTTTGTTTGTGTTTTTATAGGGAGTGACTTGTTGGGAGAGCAACAACTAAAAGAATTCTATAAGCCAGAACATTTTATGCCTCATCAGTTTGATTTTTGATGAGTTTGTTCATTACTGGGAAAAAAATGATGTGGGAAAGATTTTTGCTTTTATTCTATCAATATATAATTTTGTGTGAACCAATCAGTCATCAAGTGTTGCCAGGAAAATGGGGGGAACCTGACCCAGAGGTGTGTGGCGCAGGGACACAGAGCCTGCCAGGACAGCCATCCCAAAATCTGAGGCACCCCATGAAGGGGCTCTGACCCCTCTGCCCGCCCAGCCACTGCCCATTCCTGGCACACCCATTCCCCTGGGAACCATGGGACACCCATAGCCTTGGTCTCTCCTCCCTGGGACCCCCACCCCAGGGCTCTCATTGTCCATGACCACCATTGCCTTGATCCCATCCCATGAGCCGCTTCTTCCACAGAACCCCTGTTCCTGAGGGTCCCCTTTATCTCCCTGCACCCCCAACTATGTCAACCACATGCCATGACCCAAATCCCTGGTGATCATGTTCCCACAGCATCCCCATCTCTGAATCTCCCCAGGCATGAAGACCCCAATTCCCTTGGACCACCATTCTTCTGGACACCCATCCTTGGTTCCCCACATCACACTGATGCCCCACTCCTGGCAACAGCATCCTCCACCATGTCTCCAGACTGTCACAGCTTGTGGCCATCCTGCCCCCACCAAGAGCCACCAATATGTGGGGACAAGACGTGACCTCGCTTCCTTCCCATTTCATCCAAAAAACCCGCCAGCCAGGGGAACGGTGACCACAGCAGTGAGTGACAGCCAGTGCACATGGCTGGGGACAGCGGGATGGCCAGGAAGGTGGCGCTGCTCCTGTGGGGTGAGTGCCCTGGACACAAGCCTGACAGCCCTGGGATGGGGAGGGGGCACAGGGGGGCTGCGGGCAGAAGTGGGCTCAGCCCCTCCGTGAGAGTTTTAGATGGTGAGTTGGGATCTTAAATGATCAGGGTAGCCTCTGACAGGTCTGGGTGGGCTCCACTCCTTGCATGGCCTCACACCCCTCCTGTGCCAAGAGCCTGTGCCCTGCACACAGGGACACCCCAGTGCACCACAGTGCATCCCAGTGCACCCCAGAGTACCCAGATGTCCTCGGGACTGTGGGACACCCACCTCGGACCTGTCTCGAGCCTCTCAGTGAGATGGGACCCTCCTGTCCCACAGACTATCTGGTGCTGCAGGTGCTAGCACAGGCACTGCTGGAGGGGAACATGCTGACACTGCACTGCTGGGGCTGGCGGAACAGCACAGTCACTGAGGTGTGATTTTACCACAACATGAAGCATCTGGGGGTGTCCCTCAAGGGGACCAAGCTGTCCCCGTCCCCCCTACAGCTGAACCACAGCGGCCGCTACCACTGCAAGGGCTGGCCATCACGGAGAGGACCAGTAACAGTGACAGTGCAAGGTAAGCACCCCATGGCTGCAACTCCAATCTCCTGACACCCCGAAAGCCACTTCCCAGCAGACTCAGAGTCACAGTCCTCACTTCCCCTCTCCTTCCCAGAGCTCTTCCCAGTGCCAGTGCTGGAGGGTCCAATCCCCAAGACCTCCCATTCCCTCCCACACCCCCTTTATTCCCTCAGCGGCCCCCCAGATCCCCCAGTGCCCCCAGAGGAGGGGGAGGGGCTGTACATCCATGTCGTGGTCACCAAGGGAACAGGGGGTGAGTACAGGTGGGACACACACAGAGGGACACGTCACCCACCAGTGTCACCCCACCCAGATCCCACAGCCCGTGTCTCTTGCAGTGTCCCCCCATGCCACCACACTCCAGGATCCCCAGGTCACCTACGCAGAGCTGCGGGGACACCAGGGGCCACCAGGGGAACCCGGTGACATCTACAGGAATGTGCTGTGACACTGGGGGCACTGGGGGGGACTGGGGGTCCTCAAACATGGGCACACACACGTCTGTGTGCTGTCACTAAAAACTGCCTGTCCCCCTCACTGTGGAGGCACAAACATCCCAAAGAGCTGAGAGAACAATTTCCTGAAACAGCAATGAGAGAGAATAAAACCAACAGCAACAGCAACAAGCTTCAGAGTCCAAATGGTCACAAAAAGAACAATTACCAGGGGAAGCAACAACAAGGAACAAATCCCAGACATTTCCCCCAGCACGTTTCCTCTGCCAAGGGAACCTGGCAGAGCCCAGGACCATCACTGCGCTGACAGCCAAAGTGGCCTTCAGGAGGCTCTGGATTCCCTTGTCCCCTGTCCCAAACCCCTCCTCGGCCGCGTTCCCCACACCAGGATGGCACCAAAGCCCTGTGGGGGTGCCACAGCCTCCCCCTTTTCCAGGGCAGTCGGGATCTGGCCATGGCACAGCGTGGGGTGTCAGAGACAGGAAAGGTTTGATGTCTGGAGACATTTTGGAACACCTGTGTGTGGCAGGGCTGGGTCAGGCCTTGCTTTTGGTGAGACAGGGCCCCGTCTGTCCATCAGTGTGTCAGCCATGGCACTCTGGGGACAGTGTGACACTCTGCCAAAGCCAGCTCCTGAGTGGCTGGGTGACCAGAAGGGCCAGCTGGGGAGACAGCCCTTGGTGCCCCTACTGTCTGAAAAGACAGAGCATGAGGTGGCCAAGTCCCTGACCCTGTCTCCTCTTGGAGTGTCTGTCCCATCCACGATGGAACCCAGGAGTTGGCAACTCATTTAAATGAGAAATATCTTCCAAGGAAGTTTTTTGGAATGAAAAGAAGACACATTGCTAAAACTTCTTCTAATTTCAAGAATGATGGGGCTTCCAGGGCAAAGTGTAGGAAAAGGAATAATAGCTGTTTACGAGGAAATTTATAAACCAGAACAGAACAAACAACACAAAACCAGAACTTTCCCTCCTGCTCAGTGCTGTTGGTTTGTGCGCAGGGAGCGCTCCCGGCCAGCAGGGGGCGCTGCAGGGAGCGCTCCCGGCCAGCAGGGGGCGCCCCGGTCGAGCTCGATCCCCTCAGGGGCCATGGCGGCCTCGGGCGGGAGCCAGGAGGGGAAATCGCTCCTTTTGCAAACTCACGGCCACCAATCGGTCCTGGCACCACTGGCAGTGGGTAGAAGCCGACGAGGCAGCAGGTTGGATCCCAGTGCCCAGTGGCAGCGTAGCAGTGTCCTGGGCCTGGCACATGCTCTGTGCAACACCTGCGACCGCTCTCCATGATCCCGAATGGAAGGAAGGCAGCACCTGACCCCAGGCAGGTCTCGGGGCCACAACAGCACCTCTGGTGGCTTTATGCCACAATCCCTGCAAACCCTCAGCCTTTCATTCAGGTGAAGAGGACAGAGATGCAGCAGCTGTGGGGACACCTGGAATCCACACAGGGTCACTCAACACAGCTCCAACACGGCCACCGGGCGAGTCACTGCTCAGTGTTTCCACACTTTTTCCTCTTGTCTGACAGCCAAACACACATATTCTTCCCGAGCCCTTCCAAAAGGCTGCAGGTTTGAGACAGGAAGGAGGAGGGACCCAGGCAGGTTGTTGAGCAGATTGTTGTTTTCTTTGCAAGGTTTTTGGGACTCTCTCAGAACCTTGCTGCAAGGGACAAATGATCAATTGCTGCATTTCTGGACTGGTTCCCTCACAGCTGCCCCCGCAGGGGCGGTTTCCAGCCAGCCCTGCTCTGAAAACCACCAAAGGGCCTTGCAGAGCCACTGCTTGGGCTCCCTTTGGGGTTTGTGCTTCTTGCAGAGCTGAGCAAACCACAGGCAGGCATTTTTCTACCACAGAATTCTCACTTCTGCAGCAGCTTCACAGACCCAGAGCCCCTCAGAATATGTGTGGGATGACCCCCAGGCCACCAGCAGTTTGTGGGGACTGTGCTGGGCCCTGGTTCACCCCAAAATCTGCTACGCTCAGGGAACAAGTGGAGACCTACAGTCCCAACCAGCCACTGCCGATCCCTGGCACCCCCATTTCCCTGGAAATCACACCATGGGAACCCCATTCCTTATGTCCCACCTTGCCTGGGACCCCCATCCCAGCACTGACATTCCCCAGGATCACCATGGCCCAGCACCCCACTCCCAAGGAACCTTCTCCTGTTCATACCATCCTCTTAAATCTCCCTTTGCCCAGGACCTGGATTCTCCCAGGACTCCCATGCCCACTGGACCCCCCATACCCCCTCCACTCCATCCTTGGCACTCCCATGCCATGACCCAAAATCCCTGGAGCCAACGTTCCCCTGGCAGTCCCACCCCTGAATCCCCCCAGCCCTGGGGTCCCCCATTCCCATTTCACTCCCACCCCTGGTGACTCCCCCTCCTCAGGACCCCCATATCCAGGGACTCATCCTTCGGACTCCCCATTCCCCTGGCACTCCCATCCCTGCCTCCCCAAACCCACTGAGCCCCCCACTCCTGGGAACCCCAAATCTCCCCTTGTCCCACCCAGCCTCATCCCCATCCGGTCCCCAGCCTGTGGCCACCCTGCCCCCACCAAGGGCCACCGCCACATGAAGGTGACACCTGACCTCGCTTCCTTCCCCTTTGGCCAAAGACCCGCCAGCGAGGGTACAGCCACCCTCGACAGCGAGTGACAGCCAGTGCACATGGCTGGGGACACTGGGATGGCCGGGAAGGTGGCGCTGCTCCTGTGGGGTGAGTGCCCCGGGCACGGGCCTGACAGCCCAGGCATGGGGAGGAAGGGAGCACAGGGGGGCTGCGGGGTGACCTGAGGTCCCCAAGGCCAGCAGGGCATGGAGCCCAGTGTGAGCAGAGTTGTGGGGTGGATTTGGGGACAGGAAGTGGGGACAGGGAGGGGAACTGGGATGTGGGGACAGGAACAGGAGGATGGAGATGTGGGGACAAGGATGTGAGAGAAGGAGCCTTGGGGCTGGGGCAGCTGTGGGGACAGGGACACAGGGATGCAGCACAGGGGCAAGGGGACAAGCACCCTGTGCTTGGGCCATGGGGACAAGTGCCAGAAGAGTGGGACCAGGGGCACAGGGCCATGGGGATGTGGCTGTGGGGCTGGCAGGGGTGACCTGAGGCAGCACAGGGTCCCCATGCCTGAGCATGGCTTGGGTGCTGTGTCCCTGTCCTCGAGATATCTCTGCCACACCCATGTCCCCACAGAGACCTTTTGGGGACATCCCCCACACCCCATGTCCCCGTGCTGTTGTCCCTGCAGTGCCACCCCCACTGAGCCCTGTCCCTTCTCCCTTCCAGC